>NW_011888785.1:21409322-21420038 GCF_000151845.1 Pteropus vampyrus | reverse complement strand
TTGCTTTAAGCCTGGCAATTTGTCAGTTTTGGTAAATTTTTCATGTGCATTTGAAAAGAACACGTCTATAGTTTTGAGTGGTATTATACATATAGTTTTGAGTGGTATTATACATGCTTTTATAGATCAAAATTGGCTAATCATGCTATTAAAATCTTTATGCTTATTGATTTTTACTTGATTATTCTATTGGTTATTGAAAGAATTACATTATAATATGCCATAATGATTATTATTTTCTCTATTTTTCCTGTAATTTGATAAACTTTTGCTTTAGAAAATTTAGAAACTTATTAGATAGATAAAATTTTGAAATTATCTACTTGGTGAATTGACCTTTTTTAGATTATAAAGTATGTCCCTTTATCACTAGCAATGCTTTCTCTCTTAAGTCTTTTTCTAACTTACTTTAATTAACATTTGCCTAATATTATCATCATCTTCCTTTCAATCTTTCATATTCTCATTTTTAGTTGTTTCTTTGTATGCAGCAATTTGGTGTGTGTGTGTGTGTGTTTATCCAGTCTGACAATTTTGTATTTTAATTGGAGCATACAATCCATTTACATTAAATATGTTATTACTAATGTTTGATTATAAGTAACATTGATTTTAGTTCTTTCTGTTTGTGTCATCCGTTTTATGTTCTTTCACGTCTGTTTTTGGATTAACAGGTTAATAATTTTAATTACTCCATTTTGCCTCTCTGTCAGCACCTCTTTTATCATATACACTCTTGGCATTTTAAATGGTTACATTATAATTTATACTGTGCATTCTTAATTTTCAAAGTAAAATATTGATATTTCCTCAATCTCAAAAAATAAAAGGACTTTGATGACTTAAAAATTTTTAACTTTAACCTCTCCCTCATGCAATTGATCTCTTGAACTTTATTTTACATATATTTTGAAGCCCATGGGATATTATTATAATCATAGAATCAACATTGATTTATATTTACTCATAAATTTACTTTAATACATTTTTGAGAATTGAAGTGTTTCAAAGCTGACCTGCAATACCAGCAAGGCCCTATTTGTGTTTGATATTTACTCATAAGGTACAGAAGATTTTAATGTCTTAACTCAAAATAGGGGATTTACTATGGTTCCCCAACCCACACTTTGCAAATACTGAACACTAATTCTTAGTCATCTTAGCTCTGTGGAAGTGCTAGATATGTGGCATAACCTAATGCAAAAGAAATGCCAAGTATCAAATTAAGCCTCCATACCAGGAATGTACATTGTCTTTTATCCTTTCTATCCTTCCTCTGTCTCTTTCACTATCTTTTGTGGTCTCCAGATTTTTTATACCTCTCAATGGGATTTTCTTTTAATTAACTAGTCAAAAATTATCAGAACATGTTCCATTTCTTACTGTTTTAATTAGCTCTCTCATAGCTTATATTTTATCTTTATTTTTATGTTATAGTTTTAATTCAGTTTGTCGGATGGTAGATTTGTTTTATCTATTTTTCCCAGTATTTAGAATGTTAATTAAATATGATGATTCAAGTTTTACTTGTGTTTTATAAGATCTCAGGAATCACCTCTCAAATAGTACCTCTATTCAATTTTCCATACCCTCTTCTAAACTAATCTTAGACATATTTTGGAGCTGCATAGTCAAACTTCTTTATCTCTTAACTATTTCTCTTTATCGATGCTAAATATTGTGGAATTTTTCTCATAACTGTATTCTAATACACTAATTCTCTCTTCAGTTTTGACTTAGAAATGATTCCATTTGTCTGTTGGTATTTTTGTTTCAATAACACATTTTTCATTTGTATAAGTTTTATGTATTTTGCAAATATAGATGTCTGTTTCTAAATATTCTGTTTGCTTTATAGCTTAGATTGCTTCCTTCAACTATTTGAACTTGTCACATTTTATTCCCTTAAGATTGTTCTAATTCTTAACCTGTGCAGTCATAATTCTTCTGTGTTGTTGTTGTTTTCACCTGCACACTCCCATAACATTTTTTCCTTTCATGCTTTGTAGTATGGGACAGTAATATTATTAGAATGAGTTGTTTTCCACATGAATTATATGTATATTCTGAGTTATGGTTGTTTTTAATGTGGCAGCTTTATATATGACCTATGGGTTTTCTAGTTTGGGGCCAATTTTCATGGTAATTTCTTAGTTTATGATTTCTAAACCCTGTGTTTACAGGTATGAGTTTCAAAATTGCATATATGATTATCTTTATTTATGGACCATTCTCACTTCTGACCTACTTGGGGTAGTAGAAGAGACTTTTGTTAGTTCCCTATTTATAGACGGTTCCCAGATTTATGTTGAGAGATTATGTCCAGGTTCACGCATTACTATAACCTGTGGCCTCTACTTTAATATGCATGGGCATTAATCCCCAGTCTTTTAGGCCCGTTTCATTCTGATACTCCATGAGCCATTTGCCTTACTTCCCATTCACGTTATGGCTTACTTCTTCCTCTAACTACTTTTTAAAAAACCTTTCTTGCTTTTAAATTTAGCTTTGTAAAAAACAAAAAGTACCCAAAACAAACCAAAAGAAAATTATGTAGTGTTTCTATTTGGTACGAGTTGAGAGAAGAGTTCCCTGTGTTATTTCTTTTTTTGACAAATTTTCAGTCTTATAATTTTTTCGTAGCTAGGATGATATCTTGGTCTTCTCTTTGCCTCAGACCTTATCTCAATTGTTTCTAATATTCTACTTGATAAAGTTAGATGCAGTTTGTCAGTAAGAGTACTTGTAATTTTTCAGTTTGCTATGTGAGAAGTGAATAAAAAATCCCATTTCTCTAAGATTCCTGCAAATGTATCTGGGCTTTTTTAAAACATCCTCTCCAGAAGCTTTGTCTATGAAGACAGAGACTGCATTCAGTACTGTATCAATAGAAACTGAATTAATAACTAATACCTTGTAGGCACTGAGTGAATGTTAAATGAATAATCCATAAACGAAAAAACAGACTGGACAACGACATCCAATTCTAGCCTCTCTCTCTCTTTTTTTTTTTTCTTCAGTCCACTCTTTGCCATTAGGAAAGGATTTCCTTTTATACTTCCTGTTACTTGATTACGTTCCTCGTATCATACATATTCTGGGAATCTACCCAGGTTCCCTCTACCCAAGGTTTACATTAAGGCTTTATTTTATGTTAGCCAGGCTTGTAACATATAAAGAAGAATTTTTTAAAAAATATACAAAGCACTTGATAATGCCAATTTTCAGAACTGTGGTCTGCAAATCAAATCTGTTCAGTGATTTCCTTGTTCTAGGGAGCTAATATTACTTGGCCCCTTGAGCAATAAACTTCCTTTTCTAATATCAATGTTAGGTCTTCTAGAATTGGGAAATAATTAAGATTTGCTAAATAATTAAGAAGCCACAGTTGAATATTTTCAAAATATTATACCTATTTCAATAAGAAAAATACAAAATTAAGTTAATGTACAGAGGGTTCCTATTTCACAAAAACTGACAAGCGTAAAGAGATTAAAACTAAATTGGATTTTTAAATTTCGAGAGTGGAGTTTACCATGCATCCTAAAAGAGGTATAGAACAGGGGTCCCCAACCCCCAGGCCATGGACTGATATTGGTTGGTGGCCCATTAGGAACCAGGTGGCACAGCAGGAGGTCAGTGGCAGGCAAGTGAGCAAAGCTTCATCTGTATTTGCAGCAGTTCTCCAGCGCTAGCATCACTGCCTCAGCTCCCTCTCAGATCATGAGGCATGAGATTCTCATAGGAGCACTGGTTCCTAGTGCCAAAAAGGTTATGGACCGCTGGTATAGAAGACATGAAAACAAGTCCCCCTGGGCTCAAATGGATAATTGCCCCTCTGTGAACTGTTCTGCTGGCTAACCTGGCTATAAATGGTCACTTCTGTCTCTTGTGTACATGTTCATCTTAGCTTATTCTTCATAACACAATCATTTTCCAAGATACATCGAATTTCACCTCCTATACAAGAACATTCTTAATAACTTTTTTCTTCTAGCAAAATCTAACCCATCCTCTTTTGCGATCTTTCTCTTCCCTTAATACTTTCTGTGTGATTCTCTATGAGTGCTAATGGCATTCTATCAGATTGCATGCTTAATCTAATAGATGCCTTTCTCCTCTTTAAGACTTAGGTTCCTTGGCATTCTCCTTCATCTGAATTTTACACAATATCTGCAACATTGCAGTGCTTAATTATGTTTGAATGGATAAATCAAGATACATTCAAATGTTTTTCTCTTCCTCCTGTACTATCTCTGTAAGCCTACCTTTTCATTTCTCCTTTTCACTGTATTAAACAATGAATATGAAAATGAATGTGACAAAGTTTAAATCTACTTAAAGAAACTGCTGTCTCTACTGGATCTCTATTTGATAGAATGAATGCAACTGACCGATTGATAGACTGATAGAATTTTTCCTTGGCAGTCTCTGATGCCCCTTGCCTACATCTTGTGTTGCTCCTAAACACTATGTACAGACTCTTCTGATAGGCGGCAGGAAATAAAACAAATATTTTTTTAAATGAAATTGGTTCCCACTAATTAACCCTTCTTCTTTCTTGCAAGACATGTTACTTTCCTGTAGACTGGATAAAACCAAAAAGCTCATTCTTTTGTGCTAGAGAGGCAGCATGTTTTGGCAGGCCAAGAATACACAAACAACGAAGGACCATCTGAACCATCAAAGTACAAATTTTTGACAAGTTCAAGTTTTAGGGCTGAATGTATTTAATCACATTGCACTTTGAAAGTCAATAGTCCGTGTATGGCATATGTATCCTTGAATTAACCACAATTTTCATTTAGGCAAACCATAGCATTCTCCAGACATTAAAAAATAAACATAGGTTATTGTATTTTTAAATAATACCACTTTTGAACATTTTTCTGCCTTTGTCCTTGTAGCATCAAATCTCTTTTCATTTTCAATTTTTTTCTTCTAAACCGGTGCCCCTTAGGATGTACCGTTCAAAAGTGGAAAGTTTCTCTATATTTCTGCCAAGTCTAATTTAGATACCACTCTAACTTCCAACAAACATATGTGGGAGAATGAATATCAGAGAAATTGTTAAAGCAAAATGGTTTCTGTCTGCAGCACTTTTTGGAAAGAGGGAAAGCTACAGAGAAATGTTCACTAAACCACAAATAAAAATAAAAATGTTAAAGGTTTGTAGTTATCTTGAATGGTAAATGACTTTTGGAAAGTTATCTAAAATCTATAGGTTAATTGAAAAACTGTGTTTCTTTTTCAGTATGATATGGCCTTGAGTTAATGAACCACAACATACATGATATGGCATTTTGTACTATTGAGTATATTTTAAATGAAACTTAAACAAATAAGGACTCCCCATACTGCCTCAAGCAAAACTAAATTGTTATTAGGTTTGCACAGCAGGAGGTAAACATTCTTGAAATGATTGGACATGATAGGATATTATTCTTATTTTTTTTTAAATCTTACACAAAACATATCTCATTTCTTCTAAATTGGTTCTATAAATTTGAAAAAACTGATCAGACATGTGGCATGAAACAGAAACACTTTATATAAATATTAATTATTGTATAGTACTATTGATGTAGAAGTTGAGAATATTACACTGGATTTCTAACTTGATAATGGAAAGAATTTATTCTTTTGAATTAATCTTGAATATTAATCAGTAGATATTATGCATGTAAAAATAAAAAAAATTGAAACAAACAGCAACACACATTTCTGAACTCTAACACAATTTTCACAAAGATATTTTTGTTGTTGTTGTTGTTTTTTATTTTTTACAGGGAAGGGAGACATAGAGGTGGAGGCAGGATCAGGAAAGAAATGTAGAGTTTTTTTGATTAGATATGAGTAAATTATCTTCATATATTGTGTTCTAAAACAATATGGGTCTATAAAATCCACTATGTCCAATCTCTCATTCTACAAATAAGAAACTGAGACCCAGATAGCCAAAAATTATTATACTGTTTTTAATACCACTAAATAATCACCTATTGAAATTTACAATGCAGTATTTATGAATACAAGTCAATATTAACTTTTAGAAAAATTCATATAGTTTAATGAAAGAAAAACTAATCAATATTTCAAAAAAGGTATAAAAACAGCCTTGAATCTTGCATACTACAAGATATAGTTTGATTTTGCTTAATTTATCTATACTGGTGCTTAAGGCAATGTTTCTTAAAGCAATTTTTTTTTTTTCCAGAATAGGAGAATACAAAGATATAAGAACAGGTTGCATATAATCATATTGCCTATTTCTGAAATGTTGGGGCCAGTTGACTAATAACTTATCAAACTCTTATAACCTTCCCAGTAATCTTCCTCCTTTTTCACCCTGATGGCTGTTGGCATCAACATCAGTATTGGAAGACGGCAGCAATAACTCATCAATCACCTCATGTCCTTACTGCAAGGAAGACAGGCTAGGTGGTAAAGGGAGCAGAGTTAAGAAACACAAATGGCAAGAATTAGCAGGATAATGGAGCCTTATCAGGGAGAAAGAACCCACTTTAAAAGATATTATCAGAATTATCTTCCCACTCATGGCAGGAATGATAGTAGGGATCAAATCCAAAGAAAGCCATGGAGAATTCAGTTCAGTCCTAGGCAGCTCAGTAGTGGAGAAACAAGGCATCCTAACTGGAAGAATATTCAGAGATGGCTTTGAAGGGTCAAGCTGATGAAAAGTAGATCAGGATTATTAGATAAAATTATAAAAACTAATGAAAAATAAGCAAAAAACAATAACAATACTGAAGGAAGAGATACAGAAAGCAGTTCTTGGAAAACAAACAATAGGAATAAAACATGCTATGAGGTAGTAATGGTGGTTAGTTATTCTAAAGCAAAGAAAACACATATTCAATTAGTACAAAAGCTACAGACAAAAGGTGACCCAGTAGGAGGTCTAGTCTTTTCTCAGAATTATTCATACTGCTGTCACTCCATTATATGAGGTTCATCTTTTCTGAGGCTTAGGAGACCTGAATACACTTTTGAACCCCTGCTGGTTTTCAGGATGAAGGCTTCTGTTCTATTATACTCTGGTTCATTATGCTTCCCAGGAGAGATGGTGAGTGAGAGAAAGCTTTTTAGAATTACTTTTATTACTTATTTCTCAACCCTTAGTTTAATTGCTTGACAAATTCTATTGATTCTACACCCACAACATTTTTTTCTCATCGAAATATTACTTCCATTTCTACTTTGGTGTCTTAATTCTTTCTCTTTTCTTCAAAACAAGGCTTCATTCCTCTGGTATCATTTATTCTAATCCATTCTGCATGGTATTATCAGAATTATCTTCTTGAAACACTAACCAAATAATTTCCCTGGTCAAATTTATCTGATGACTATCCACTACAGAGAAAATAAAATTTTTGGATATGGAGACCTAAATATCCTACAAAAGTATCTTTATTTATATCTTACAATTCATCTATCAAACAGTATGCCATGTTCTTATATTATACTTTTCCTTCCCATTTTTACATTGTTTTCTCACAAAATCTTATCTATTCTCTGAAGAGCATATTGAATTCTTGCTGTCCCTAATCAGCACTCTCAGATCTCACCTGGTTACTATATTCTCTTTTCTTGCTCTCGTAGCACAATGCTTAGGTATTTATAGTACTACGTATTATAACAACTTACCACATATTAAATCATCTCCCTTCCTAGATGAAGAACTGCCTGGAGAAAGAAAAACCTAACATTAGTATCTATGTCAATTGTTGAACAAAACAATAATAATCTGATGAGATAGGTGGGGACTTTGAAAGAGAAAGAATAAAATAGTGAGGAAAACGTAATTAGGAGAAAGAAATGTGTATGAATTTTTTCAATTGGGTCAAGGTCAAGAGAATAGTTATGTTTCAGTTGAGTATTTATTTAAAAAAAACTCTGATGTAGAAAAGGTTCTTTATATACTGGATACAATAATCTCTATAGGTATTGTTCAGCCTCTGTCTCTAAGTAACATTGTTTTTCTAAATAGTTTATTGAGGAAAGTGATCCTAGGTTTTCGAATAGAGGCTATATATATATATATATATATATATATATATATATATATATATTTCCACCAAATTAAACTCCCTTATAAAGACAGATTTGGCTTCTACCATGTCTGAGTGTGACTAGTTTCACATCTGTGAAAACCAATTCTTGACCTTCAGTATGGTTCCATAACTCAAAGAGACAAGCAAGTTATGTGGTATTCGATTGATCGCACTGAAGTCATGACATTTTCAAGAGAAATGTACTGGAGGAGAAACTATTTTGAAATCGGGTTTGATTTCTCTGTCCTTCATGCCTCTGCTGCTAATAGGCTTAGTAGTGCTGTCTTTTACAGAGCTCTGATTTATCTGATACCATTGTTATGAAGAAACTCAGTTCATATGAAATGGAAAGATTATCATAAGACTCATTGCTCTTATCTTAAGCCCAGAAGTAATTTACCACGCAGAACTGTGAAGTGTCTATTTGAGGCTAACATTCTAACTGAGAGAAAATAATTTTGGGAATAAGTGTACTCATAAGATTCAATTATCAGTAACAGTCAATATACATAGTGCTGCTTCACTTTAACCTCATAGTCAAACTCCACTGGTCCACGCAGAAGTTAAAAGTAGAGACTATATGTACATGTGTGTTATATGTTGAAGAAGGAGTGGATATCACAGCACTAATGGTCTGGTGTCACTCAAGGGAAACAGAGAAGAAAAATTGAAATCAATGGTAAGAAAAATGTGTTTTTGAGCTATTCAAGGGATGTATTGTAATGGCATCTATTTTGTTCTATGCTCAACTTCTCTTTTCCCTTTCTTTTTACAAAAGCTGTGTATTTTACATAATACATTTTTTTGCTAAGGTATAATTTATATATAATAAAATCCATACATTATAATTGTACATTTAGATCAGTTTTGACAATTGTAAACACCCATGTAACCACCATCCACATTAAGATATCGAACATTTTCATCATGCTAGAAGTTTCCCTCATGTCTCTTTTGAGTTAATCCCTTCCCACCACTGCAGAGCAACTACTTTCTAATATCTGTCACTCTGAAATATTTTACAGTATTATTGAACTTATTGTAAATGGAAGCACGGAGCATATGTTCTTTTATATTTTGCTTTTTCTGTTCGACATTTATTAGTAAGTTTTTATTTTATTTTGTTGAGTATTAGTTCACTGTATAAATATATTACAGTTTGTTTATAAGTTCTTCTATAGATGGTCTTCTGGCATTATGAATAAAGTTCCTATACACAATATATATTTTCTTTTCTCTTGGATAAACACCTAGTAGTGTAACTGACATTAATATCCTACTCTTCTTTGAGGACTTAGTCATCTCCTAAATTATGTAATCTTGGTTTCAAGATGTACCAATAAATTAACATTTGTATCCCTTCTAGAAGAAAGTTACCTGACTCAAGTATCTTAAAGACAGAAAGTAGTGTCATTGACAGTGAGTCATTCTAATGGCAGGTAAAGAAGACAGTGTTATAAGGACCATAGTTTTATAATATGTTTTCATATATAGCAGCTTTGGTCCCATGTCAATGCTCTTTTTTGAAGCAGCATCTCTAAAAATATGTATATATATTGCCTGCTTTTTAAAATATGAACTTTAGAATCAGCTAATCTACTTAAAAGAGAAATCTTGCTGATATATTATAAGGGATTACATTGAATTATTAGATTGAATTTAAGAGGACTGACATAATATTGGGTCTTCTTAGCCACAAATAGGCAAGTACTCTTCTGACTTTCATTTGCACTTGGAATTTGTATTAATGTAGATAATGCCCATTATTCTTAACTTTAAATCTAGCAATCTTTAAGTTCTTTTTTTCTGTGTGTGTGTAAATTAGTCAGAGCTGGTCTCTATCACCTTTAGTCAAATTATTTTGACATGATATGTAATATAAGAAGGTTTCTATTAAGTTGGGATGAGTCTAACATTATTCTTTATGAATGAACAAAGGCAGCACTGCTCACATTTAGAGTTCAAAACTTACTGCTTAGAGAATAGAAATTTTTATTGCAGACAAGGAGTTTTTCCTTGAGAAATCATATCAGTAATTAGGCTGTTTTATTTTTGATATTCAATATTAGAAAATCTAGATGAATTTGAGAGTGCCCAACTTAGATCAAATGGCAGAAAATGGACCCAGATCTGAAGAGAAAAAAATAATCAAAAAGAAATGAGATGTTTTAACTGTGATACAGAAGCAACACCAAGATTAGAATTATTTTAGGGACAGGCTGATATTAAACATGTGGATGACAGTAGAATTTTTTTTCAACTAGTTTCTTGGCATGATATATACCCCCTTGTAGGAAAATTGGATATATGAGTGGGAGTATGTGTGTGTGTGTGTGTGTATAAATAAGAGAGAGAGACAGAGAGAGAGAGAGAGACAGAGACAGAGACAGAGACAGAGACAGAGACAGAGAAGTGAAAGGGGAAAAAGACAGACTAACAACTAATTCACAAAGCTATAACATTGGGAGTACAGGGAATTTTGGCCTATAGCCAATAGTAACTGCAGAATTTTTTCACCTTCAGGTGACATGTAAATTCAAGCTCAAAGGCAGAGGAAAAAGCAAGCAAGAATAAACTTCTAAATAATAGTGATTTGAATAATTTAAAAATAAAATTGATCTGCATTCAAAGATGGAATTTT
>NW_011888785.1:21402881-21405942 GCF_000151845.1 Pteropus vampyrus | reverse complement strand
AAAGCTATTTTCTGTGAAAGAAAATAATATAATTCAAGAGCTATAAGTGATTTTGAGAGTTGTTCTCAGCACATTACAATATGACTTAATATGTTGTAATGTGACATCATAGAATGTTGTTAGAAAAAGAAGTGAAGTTTATGTTTGTCAATCATCTTTTCCATCAAATTTGATTATATTTAAATACATTCTTTTATTGCAATTTAATCTATTTTTATCATTGTAACTTTGGTAGATGTGAACAGATTATAAATTTTTATCACATATATTCATAAAATTTGATATTGACAGATTATTTATAAAATTTTTACCACATATACTTACAGAATTTGACTTCAAATTTTATCACGTATATTCACAAAATTTGGTGTCTAATGTCATTACTTTTTCAAACCTTATTTCCCAAACTTGCTTTTCTTTTTTTTAATTCTCTCTCTCTCTCTCTCTCAACTGTGCATGATTTTAGAATTATTGAAATTTGTTTTATGGCTTAGCATATGGTCTCTTTTGTTTAATGTCACATACACTTAGTAAATAAGATGTAGTCCTCTGTTGGTGGTGAAGTATTTCATAAATGTAAAATAGATCCAGGTGGCCGTTAGCATTGTTCAAGTCTTTTCTTTCTTATTAATTTTCTGTTTACTTCGATACAATTTGAGAGAACAGTGTTGAAATCTTAAAATTATTGTAGATTTGTCTATTTTTCCTGCCAGTACTCTTGGGTATTGCTTCATGTCTTTTAAAGCCCAAAGTATAAGAAATTTGTTGTTTCCAGCTCAATATGTCTTCTCGGCATGATGTCAGTATAGTGAGTCACCAAAAAGTCCTGTTAGATGATAAGACAATCAAAGATCCTGTAGTCTAAATTGTGGCATGAAGCTTGAGAGCTGATATAGCCCTGAGGGAAACTGATAAAGATATATTCTATTCCTCCCCTACTGGTGTTATCATAATGGCTTTTGTTCCACATAGATCAGGGAACCAATGTGAAGATTGTTCTAGTTGTTGCATACACATGGTCCATACAGGCACATTCAGGTGAAATGACTGCAGACTGGATTTTTGGCCCCCCTGAGCCCCTGTAAGTTAAAGATTCTGGAGACTGGGGAGTCCAAGATCAAGAAACCAGCATGTTTATTTTCTGGTAAAGGCTATCTTTCCGGTTCTTAGCCAGAACCTTCCCACTGTGTCCTCACATGGTGGAAGTGCTAGAATGAAAGTTTAGAAGAAGAAAGAAATGGTGCATATAGTTTTATTGATCCAATTACCACACCTTTGTGAGTTTTTACATTACTTAACAATGCTGAAATGCCATCCCTGTACAACACTTACCAAGCATTTTTATTTCCATGTGAAATCATTATTTTGCTAAGTCCTTAAGGACTCACAATGAAGAGATGTATTTACAGAACTATGTTAAACACTTTAAAAACAGTAGTGTTTAAATGGGCCTTAAAGCTACAAGTTTTTTTTCAAAGTAAATCCATCACTAAATAAACTCAATATAACTGATTCCTGGTTATCTTTGAGAGTTCTATATCAGTAGCTATAATCTTTTGTATCTATAATTTTTATATTTAGAATTTCTAAGAGGCTCCTTGAGTTGGCATGATTGCCTAATATATACAGTTGGACATAAATGAGAAAATATTTCAAGATTAGATTCTATTTTTCTCTCAAAAGCAGAAATTTAGTAAATAGGTAAAAGATATACCCTAAAACCAACTAAATTCATATTATGCTTAAATGAAATAAAATGCTGGTTCTTATCCAACAAGTCTCAATTTCTTTTTAGAATTCAGTACTGGACTTTGCATTCAACCTATAGATTGAGAGGGAAATGTATGCTACTTGATCATTTTTTTTTCTTTAAAAGTCTATTCCAGAGTTTTTCACTTTATTGTCAAAAGAAGACCAGAAGGGATTTATGCTACTCTTATGGATAATGACACGTCTCATGTATCCAGCACTTTCTAACAACATGTTTATGCAACATTTAAAAAAATAAAATTCAAATGACATTTTTTGTTATAAGCATGTAGGTTATAATATGTTTAACATATCCATCATCAGAAATAAACATTGTTTAAAACACTAGCATCTTTTTTTCAAAGTATGTAAGCATTTTAAAAGTGTAGAAAATCATACAAAGAAAAGCAAATTTATAAACAGCCAAGAATAAACATGATCTCTAACTTGTTTCTGACATACTATGGTTGTAATAAATCTCTTGAAACTAGAATCTGGCTAAGTCTTTAGAATGTGCCTATTTTCATTAAGCTGCCATAGGCCTTTCTGGATAATCTTTTTGTCTGAGTATTCCTAATCAAATAATCCAGTGAAGGAATATAAGAATTTAGCATTTAGAAAGTTCTTGTGGTTTTACAAGTATATGATATCATAGATCTGACCCCATTATAAACTGCAGTTCTAAGAGAACTTTTGAGCTCAAGAGTTTTTGAAAGACTCATTGCCAGTGTTGTTGATGAGATATAGTAGTTTCCTGAAAGACTTGAAACTGAAGCAAAAAAAGCATTTACAATTTTTCAGAAGGCCCAGAAATAATAACAGATAGCGAATTTGCACCAAAAATTAGACTGTTTCTATCTCTTTGATCTATTATTGATTCAAAGCAAATTGTTACATGGAAAAAAAAATAGTATTTCCTTTGTGAAATACAGATAATAGTTAATGGCTACACACACACACACACACACACACATACACACACACATAGATACACACACACACATATATAATGCTAGAATCTAATAGATTCAGGAATATAAACATTTTCTTAAATGGTTGCTCTATCATACAACTATCATTTCATAAGTACAGAATTGCTCTCTTGATCTACCTCCACTTAACTGACTTCCAAGATGAACAAATATGGTTCATGTGGAGTGATGTCTTTTATGTACAGACACTGAGGGTTAGTCAGCTACACCCTAGAGCACAGCACTCACTTTTTCTCTTAACAGTTAGACTGTATCAAGAAGGGATTGTGTTTAGTATTATAAGCTTATTTTCTTAAATGGTTGCTCTATCATACAACTAT
>NW_011888785.1:21395275-21401365 GCF_000151845.1 Pteropus vampyrus | reverse complement strand
TTCAATACTGCCAACAAATATTATCTTTCAGGAGTATAAAAAGAAGATCTTTTGTTAGGAGATTTTCAAGACCCTGGATTTTATACTTTTTATAATATTTCCACATGAGAGTAGTCTTTCCATTTTATAGTGTTAATCAATACACTGTGAGGAAAAAGTGATAATTTTCAGCCATGCTTTCAAGAAAAATCTCTTTGTATGTTTTAAAGAAATTTATTTACCAAATGTGATTTGTACTCTAAATTAAAAAAAAAGAAAAAAAAAACAAAAAACAAATTTCAGATAAAAATATATATTTAGAATAAATAATGCAAAAGTAAAAAAGAAATAATTGTAGCACTAAATTTAACTTGTGATGTTAAGAAATAAGGGATGAAAAAGGTAGTGTAAATATATAAACAACACAGTTAGAAAATATCGCCATTGAGAAAAACCACAGATCAACTACCTGCATTTAATCAATCACATGAGACAACTGCCTAAGTGCATTTGCATTGCCCATTCAAAGCACGAGAACCACAGAATCTCAGAATTGAAAGGGGACTTAGAAATTTACCCAGAAAATATATTCCATCTAATATGAGATTCACCCAATGTGGAAAAAAATAATATCCTTAAGTGACACCATCTTCATCTCTGTCTGAAGACTCCAATAACTGAAAGATTCCTACCTCAAAAATGTCTCATTATCTCTAATTTTTTAACATACTTTCTTACTCCAGTGCATTTGTTGGATGCAACTTCTACCTACTGGTAATAGTTAGTTTTTAGTTATTTTATTCAACAAACATTTCAGTAATTTATATTAGGCAACTTATTTCTTCTTATATATGTATTATGAAAAAAATGAGACAAATGCACAGCAGACCTGTTGGAGCAGCATTCTTAGGAAAGAGGCAACATAGACAGGATAAAGAGGGATATGGTTTCTACATTGCATATCATACCCTGGAGCAGCATGAGCAACCAGCAGGGTTGGATGTCAGATGGCAGGAGGATGCCTTTGAAAGTCTTTATTCCTTCCAGCATGTGATTAGGCTCATCATCAGGAGGCTGGGAGTACCTGACTACTGGGAACATAACCATTTCAGTCATAGCTTTGAAGATCTCTTCTTCCTCCCCTTCCTCCTTCAAACAGACTAAATGGCATTAGGCTTAGTAGGAAAAGCTTCCCTTTTAAAAGATTTCTGAAGACAACTTGCATTTTTCTCTAAGTCTTCCTTTAGGCTAAATATTAAGAGCATCGGCTCCAGTTTTTGAATTCCTTCAGTGCAAGGATCACGTTTTCATTCCCTTTATCAAGCACACTTCTGTCTTACAGTGTGCACTTAAACATTCATTGAAAGCATACATAAGTAAATGCTAATCCAGGACATTGTTTTAGCATTCTTTCCATAGTACTGGGATTTATGGAGGCTCCTTCTAAAGTTGAAGCCCAGACCCAGGGACCATTCTCCAGATCTGTGTGTTTAACGTTCTTTGATAATACCATATGTAAATTAGTACATTCTAAAAGTAGATTTTCTTTTTTAGTAACAGTAACACTGTTGGCTCATATCGAGTTTGTGGTCATATAAAATCTTGGACCTTTACATGAACTGTTGTCATTCCAGAACACCAACCCATATATTACAGTCAGAAGAAAACTGGTCTCATCTTTGAGCAGTTACATCCTGTACTTACAAAATTCTCTTTTGAACTTAAAATCAGGGCCACATGTTTTGATTGTTAAACTTCATTTGCTGCTTTGAGTTTATTTCATTCCATCAAGTTCTGTTTGCTTTCTAAATGTATCACTCTGCATATCAGTAACTCCACATTGCCTTCTGCAGATTTGACAAGCATGTCTTTTTTATGTTATTAAAAAATTCAACTATTTAGGACAGGACAAGTCTCTGTGGCATGCTATATTCAACAAAGTTTGACATGGATGCACTCATTGCAATTAATTTGATATGTTTCTGTTAAGCAGCTATGAATTAAGGCGGCCCATGTGAAAACAAGAACAATATGAAAAATGTGGCAGCTATTGTATTCCCTTGATCTTGCAGTCTAGCACCATATCAAATGTGCTATGAAATGAAGGAGTAAGAATGGGTTTACAACTTAGACTCACATTTCCCTACCATTCTGTAGCTGCATTTGTTTAGTGTCAGCTTCTCTAAGTTTCAGTTTTCCTTCTCTGCCAAAAAGATGTGGGTATGAGCATTAAGCGATTTGAAGTAGAAATGAATTAAATATTGGATTCCTCCTCTGTAAAGAAAGGCTATAAAGACATTTTAATTGTGAACATTATAAAATCTTTTGCTATTTGCTGGTCACTGAATCTCTGAATACATCTGAAGTTTATGGTTCTTTAGAGTCTATATTTTAGCTTTAAAAATTGGTATATTTGTATATCTCTAGTCTTTGGGGCCTCTGTTTGTCCAGAGCCTCTGAGAAGCAGATGCCAAGATGGGATTAAATGTGCAAGAATATTATTAGAGAACAGCCTGTGTGAGAGAAAATGAAGAGGGAATGGAGAATGTCTGGGATAGCAGTAAGACCACAATGTCAGTCTCATTCTGAATGAGAGTGAAAGGGGAAAAAAGGTTGCGTGAAAGTTTCCTAAATAGCCATATAGTCTAAGGAAATTACTGTAAGGCCACAGGGGATTTCTCCGGCCAAAGTCCTCAGGGGAGTCTGTGTCCTAGGGGCAGTCCCATCTTTATATGCTTTCCAGGCCTAGTCATTGACCAGAAGCATTCAGTGAGAAGCATGGCCTTAAAACAAGTGCCACGGGAGAATTCCGAGCACAGCGCCTCCAGTCTTCATCAATTAAGCTTCCTGTCGTTGGAGGTCTGTGAGCCAGGGCTTCTTTGAAAAGTTTAGGTATTTGCTAAAAGAAAGTGAAAATAATATCTGTTAAATGTTCTCTACTAAATATTTTTCTAATGACATTAGAAACATAACATTTTCTTTTTATAAGGATATGTTATAATTGAGCATCTTCAAATGCAAAGATAATCCATATTAGTGTTAATAATATAATGTAATATAGTTAGGAATAAACATTCTTAAAAGAAATAAGAAGAGAAGAAAAAGAAAGAATGGAAGAGGGAGGAGAAAGAAGAGGAAAATAAATTACCACACTCAACATTGGTACAAATGCCACCAAAATTCAGTGAAACCCATGGCACTTTATAACTAAAAGGAACATTAGAAATTACTCAATATAAATTGCTTATCTTAAAAATTAGAAGATAAGACCAGAGATTTAAGCAATTCAGTCAAGAATCTTAACTCTGTTCTTTCCATTGTATCACCTTAATTGCATACTTACCAAATGGAAAATTATAGAAGAATTCAAAACATAGTAGAAGAAAAAGAACTGCCAATGGAACAGTGAATCTTATCCTCACCACATGGTCACACAAAGCAAATTCGTTCAATGTTGTATGCAATATCCACATAATAGAGGCGTAAACGTTGCTGTTTACTCTCAGGTGAAGCAGTATCTCAAGTATAGGTCAGCAAAGATTGACAAGCAGTGCTCTCAGGTAAACACAGGGCATGATATGAAAAACAGAACTCTTTAATTACTAGAGGACTTTACTGTTAAAAGAGATTTCATTGAGAAGACAAATATGGTTCTACAAAGAGGCTAGGCGCATGGAAAAACTACACAGTTGACGTGGGAGTATGGGGGAACTAGTACACTTCCTGACACATATAGAATAGGACTATTTATGTGCTTACTTTAGAAAAAGCAAGGTTAGTTTGCACACCAGAGCAGCACCTACAAGACCAGGTTTAGAAGGAAGAAGATGTCACAAAAGTCCACTTTGAAATTCCAAGTATTTGTAATCCAAATATGCTTCCAAGGGAAAAAATATTAATTACTCCTAGTGTCCTTCTTATTGTTTAGGCATGAAATAAGCAAAATAATAATAAAATAGTAATTTACAGTTTGAAAATGCACCAAATATGATGTGGTGACTTTACATTTAGAATCTGGAGACTAAAAATAACCATGGAGGTCACTTTCTCTGTTCTCCAACTCCATACATTGGCATTTAACCATTCCTGTCCGATTGATATCTGCACTTTGAGTTTCTGCCAAAAAGGAGATTTCTAACCTCTCAGATGGAAATTCAGACTATTCTTGTATACAGGGGGTTCTTATCTATAACCTATATTGTTTTTAAAGCAATCGAATTAGAGAAAAATGGGCCATGATCCAACTTTTTTCACAATGGCATATTTTCAAAGTAAATCTCTATGCTTTGATCTTCCATACTTTAAGAAACCTGCTAGAGTTTCTTCAGTACTGTCCTTCCCACTTCTCAGTCCAGTTTTTATTTGAATTTTTAAGATTGACGTTGGTGGCTTTCATTGTACTTTGTCTTTTTCTAGCCTTTCCTTAGCTTCATGGTATAGAAGTAAAATATCACTTAAATGACAGATCTGGGCACTGTTGGGTATTACCATTTCTACCTGCCAGGCACCCCTTATCCGTAAGATCTGCACATCACAGCCTTAGAAACTAGACACCTGCAATTGATCTATTACCAGATTGATGGCTATGAGATAAAAATAGACAGGTGGAGAGAAACAGTTCTATGTTTTCTACTTTAAGAAAATCAACATCTTGTCTTTGGCTTTAAAGTTGTAAAAATACCAAAAGAGTTTCATTCTTTGCCTTACCTAGCAAACTAAATCTTTAGCATTAACACAAATTTGCCCCAGGACAGAAAGCCTGGTTTACTTTCCTATAATTTCTTTCAGTGAGAGAGCACCAGAAAGTGTTAATTTGGTTCAGGTTGCTGGATTTGCTACAGGAAAAATCAGATCATGCAACAAAGATTTATCAGATAATTATGTATTATTTAATCACAAACTAACTACTGAGGGTTTATAAAGCATTTAAAACTTGAAAAGAAAGATAAACTAAAATTTTGAATTTCATTTTTTTAATATTATATTTACCTTTCCAACTAAGTAAATAATTATCTTCATTCTTGAATCTACAAGGCTCAGTGGAATGTGCAATGGACCAAGGAAGGGATATTGCTTCAAGGAAGGGGTTCTAATTACAGTTCTGCTACATATTTATTCAAACAAATCACTTGCATTTGAGTTGCCCCTGTTTATTCAGATGTATATTGTGATTAGCTGGTCTCCTTGCCTGATATTTAAATATAATTTTTCTATAAATTATGAAAATTATTTATTAAAAAGCATGAGGAAAAAATATTTTTATCAACTCATATTTTTTCTGAAAATAATATGTTCTGCCAAAAAAAAAAAAAACTTTATTTAGGCAAAATAAAGGTAACTGTAGCATGGTTATACATTTTGTCATTGGGGAATGTATCGTTTAGTTTCATATATATTTGAGTGTCACAACTTCTATTTATGTTTCTAGTCACATATTGGAGTATTTTCGTTTATTGTCATTTGTTAATTAATTGGGGGAATAAGGCTCATTGAAAGTATAGATATGTGTATATCTCTTTCTTTCTCTCCCACATCTCCCCTCATCCTTCCTTCTCTTCCTTTTCTCCATTTTCCAGTTCCTTGAACAATGATTTCTTAGACATGGGGAAATATTCTTAAAAATATTTGGTGTATGTGCATATGTATGGCTTCAGAACAAAATAAATCTGCAATAGGATAATCTACAACACTAACCTAATACACAATGATAATCTTTGCTATTTAGGTCTTGATTTATGTTTACATGACACCCATACTTGTCGTTATATCCTTTATATGTGGTCTGTGATGTCAAAAAAATTATAGTTTTGAAGAGATAATATTTTTTACTTTATTAGATTAGTACTTCCATGTATATTAGGGTATAAATGTTTCTTACCTTAATACTTTCTTCCAGTTTCTGTTTTACGATTAGATTTGGAAAATATCACAAAGCCAGGTCAACGGTTATATATATTCCTTTGATCATGCTACTAATCTGGTGTATGCATTTGTTGGCAAGATTTGGGGCCATTTATCCTCACTTCTGGAAGACATATAAACATATATTTCTCTCAAATTGTTATTTATTAAATTTATCTTTCTAAAACTAATTCTCTGTCAGCCGCTGTG
>NW_011888785.1:21390363-21394160 GCF_000151845.1 Pteropus vampyrus | reverse complement strand
CTCTCTTATTTTGACTTAAGTACAATGCAGAAAAAAGTAGGTTATGCATGACGTTTTGGTTAGATAATTTTCTTATCATTCATTGTTATTGTTGATTTTTTAAAGAAAGTATAAGAGATTAAATCTTACTTGCCATTGTTATTTATAAGGGTATGATTTTAATAAAAGAAATAGATGATAATTAATATTAAAAGTGATATCTTTTAAAATTCTTATTATATCTGCATAAACATTTTATATGATGGTGTTGTTATCTTTTGCCAACATTTCTGTAAAGTAGAAATAAAAAATATGTAGAATCTGTTTGTCCAGCAAAATATTAGATCCTCGATACAGATGAATCTCATCATTTATTTATTAATGCAACAGATATTTATTGAGTGTTCACTATTTGCTAGGCCTTATTCAAGGTAATTAGATTTTATTGAGGGGGGGAGACCAAATCTAGCCTTGATGAAATTTATTTTCTGTTCCTATTCAGTATGGGGAAGATCAGTGTCAAACAATATACATAATAAAATTATTTGGTATGTTTGAAGAGTACTAAGTGTATGGGGAAAAAAATAGAGCGGCCTTGAGAAATCCTGTTGGAGGCGAGTGGCAACTTTAATCAGTGTGGTCACTGTGGGCCTGACTGAGCTGGTGACGTGTGATCATAAGGAAAAACAACTATGAAGCCCTGGATGTGAAAGCATATTCGGAATGTTTAAGAACAATCAACAAGACCAGTGTGGCTGGAGTGGTGTGAGTTAGGGGGAGGAATAAAGGATGATACCAAAAAGTAACAGTGGGCCAGATCGCATAGGGCCTTATAAGCCATATGAGAATGTTGGCTGTAGTTATTAATAAAACAAGCTGACAATGCAGGGATTTGAAGAGTAAAATAAAATAATGTAACATACAATCTGGAACAATTACTCTAGCTCCTTTGTTGAGAAGTCTCTAGTGTGCCAAGAGTTGAGCAAAGGAGTCCATTTAAAATCATGATAGCTCAGGTAAGTGAAGTGGACATACATACTGAATCCTGATGAATTCTGCATTTATTTTGAAAAGAAAGCCAAGAATATTTTCTAATAAATTGGATATTGTTATGGGATAAAAAGATTAATCAAATAGGTTAAGTTGCAAGGCTACCTAAGATTACCAAATTATTATTTGTAGATTAAGAAGAGGACCAAGACTGAGCACTGGAGTATTTTATTATTAAAGGATTAGGAAAAAGGGGAGAACAATATAGAAGACTCAAGTAAATGAGAGGACAATAAATAGAAAGTAGCGACCTGGAAACCAATAGAGGAAAAGAAGTATCAAAACAGTGATAATTGTTATCAACTGGTTTAAAAACAACAATTAATCAGCGAAGGTTCAGTCGGGGAAATAGAACCACTATAAGTATTGTGGAATATGGAATTTGTTGCTTATGCAGTTGCAGGAGAAGCTAAGGAAGTACAATTCAAAGGAGATTTTAAGCTGTCAGGATAAAGTTACTAACTAGCCCTCCTGAATCCCTGGTATGGATGGACAATTTGGAGTTTGCAGAGATATATCTAGGAAGCCAGGTAATTGCAGCTGCCAGAGTAAAACTAGAAAGGACAGTTGGTAGAAAAGTCTATGGAAGGATATTGCCTCTGCATTTGGTGGTGAGCTTGGCTTGTTACGGTTAGTGGAGCTGGCAGCTGGGAAGAAAAAGCTGTAAGCAGGGAGTGGGTGGGAAAGAACAAGCTGAAACCCACTAGTACATAGTATCTATTTCTTACCAGTGCAATCTTTAGGAAATAATGAATGCTTTCAAATTTTGCCTTCCCAATCTTGTGAACATTTTCCTTTTGGCCTACTTCAACTCAAAACTTTAAAGGGAAAGAAATTCCAGAAAATGTAGTGACAGCTTAGCCATGTTCACATAGTACGAACTACCATAGTCCACCGCTTTTCAATTTGAGAGCCAAATACACAAGTTTAAATCATATTTAATTTTCACATAAAGACCATAACAAAAGCTTGTATCAGCTTAACCTGATACAGCTATCCTTTGTGCAACTGACTCTCCAAAAGAGGATTAAAAGCCAAGATAGCACAGCATCTATATTTGGGTAATCTTCAGTCATTTTCTCCCTGAACCATATTCTCATTTTAATAGTCTATAATTAAATGCTGAGATATAAATTTAACCATTATATATCACATATCTTATTTGGACTCTTAGGAGAATGAGAGATGGGAATAAAGGAAGAAAATGAACAGTACACAGATACATTCTTATCAATGTAAAAAAGAAATAATTGTAACTGCTTCAGTCCTAATTTCTATATGTGGTCTCATGGTCGTAGCTGTGATTTAGTTTCTTTCTTCTACTACTCATTTCATATTACCTTTGCCCTCAGCAAGAATCTTGACTAGTATGATTTCTTGCGTGGTAAGATGACCCAAGCTTTTATTTATGATGAATCTGTCCATTAACAATCCTGCCTGTATTGGGCTATTGTATTTTTTTCATTAAAGTTGACCACAATTTGGGAGAATTAAGAAGTTTCATTAAAGTTGACCACAATTTGGGAGAATTAAGAAGTATCTCAGAGGATCTCTTGGAGTCAAGCTATATTCCTTTTTACCCCTCATATCGACCCAGTTTCCCTTTAATAGAATCAATTCTCAATGTACATAATAACTTCCTTTTCCTGTTGGTATGCTAGAGTGAGAAATCCACAGGTGGCAGAGTTGCATTTCCAATGTACTATAACCACTGCTCTGCTCACCAGTAGTAACATTCCACCCATGGGTACTAACAACTCTCAATCATCAGAGCTAAAAGTTTCAGGGAAGGGAAGCAAAGCATTTGAAGCAGATAATAAAACATAAAAGTGAAAGGATCCACTCTCATTTTTACCTCTTGATTCCCAGACCCATGAATTCTGGATATGGGATAAACAGCACGACATATTGATTGCTGATTCAGAGGATATAGCACATTCTAGAGAACATCATTCCATCATGCTGTAGCAATGTATTGTTACCCAGTAGCCTCCATTTCCAAGCCTTCAATTGTACATATTGCTTCAGGCAAATTTAGTGAATTCTTGCCATTCTTTTTGGTGTCTATGGTGATTTCCCACAGTTCCGCACTTAGAACCTGACATACTGGGTTTTTGGGGGGACTTGAATTTGGTTATATGTCTAGAAGCAATGAGAAGGGACATGGACCTCAAGAGAATCAGCATTCTCCTAAAAGGAAACTGTTTTAAGGCATCCATTTACTGATTTTTCAGGCAAGGAGAAGATAATTTACTTCTATTAACAGAAGAAACTCAACAGAATTTAAGAGTTGAAGATCTTCAGCTTTATTTGAATCTGCATATATGTCATGGTCCTAAATTTTAGCCTCCCACTGCTTTCCAGTAAATTACATAACTTTTAGATAAAAGAGAGTATGACTTTGACAATCTAATTTACATTGCTGTTTCACTACCTACAGAATTAGACTTTGGGTTTGGTTTTTAGAAATATCAACTCTGTTGATATAGGAAATAAGGCTTTCTTTTAAGGAAGTCTCAGAATCTTTCTATTTCCTTAGGCCTTTAACAGGGAATTTAAAGGCCTGAGTTTATCATTTTCTTTTTCCAAGTTCTCCAGCATACATAGAAGCAAGCAACCAGCCAAGCCTGCAATATTCACATTTTCCATAAATATTCAATGGCAGCAATTTCTTGGTTATCCAAAACCTTGATTCTGTACACACTTATTTACAAGTGTTTATAAATGATAAATAAGGAAACTGTCATTTCATGCTATTGTTTCCTTTG
>NW_011888785.1:21377125-21389026 GCF_000151845.1 Pteropus vampyrus | reverse complement strand
CCTAGTTTTGTTCTCATTTTCATGAAATATCTTTTTCCACCCCTTTACTTTCAGTCTGTGTGTGTCTTTCAACTTGAAATGAGTCTCTTACAGGCAGCAAATGTAAGGGTCTTGTTTTCTTATTCATTCAGCAACTCAATCTTTTGATTGGAGTATTTAATTCATTTATATTTAAACTAATTGTTGCTAGATATGTAGTTATTGCCATTTTATTATTTATCATTTTCATCTTTTTTTCTCCTTAATTAAGTCCCTCTAACATTTCTTGTAATACTGGTTTGGTGGTGATGAACTTTAGTTTTGTTTTTTTGTTTTTTTGTCTGGGAAGATCTTTATCTGTCCTTTGATTCTAAATGATAGCTTTTCTGGGTAGAGTGATCTTACTTTTCATTACTTGACTATTTCATTCCCATCCCTTTTGGCCTAAAAAGTTTCTACTGAGAAAGCAGCTGACAGTGTTATGGGAGCGCCCATGTAGGTAACTAATCGCTTTTTTCTTGCTGCTTTTAAGATTCTTTCTTTGTCTTTCATCTTTGGCATTTTTATTATGATGTGTCTTGATGTGGGCCTCTTTGGGTTCATTTTGTTTGGGCCTCTCTATGTTTCCTGGGCTTGTATGTCTATTTCCTTTGCCAGGGTAGGGAAGTTTTCCATCATAATTTCTTCAAATAGGTTTTCAGTTCTTTGCACTCTTTCTTCTCTTTCTGGTACCCTTATTATGTGAATGTTGGTATGATTGATGTCACAGAAGCCCCTTAAACTATTCTCATTTTGAGAGATTCTTTTTTTCTTATTGTGTTCTGTTTAGGTGTTTTCTGCTACCTTATCTTCTAAATCAGTGATTCGATCCTCTGCCTTATCTTATTTACTATTGATTCCTTCTAATGTATTCTCAGTTTCAATTATTGCATTCTTCATTTCTGACTTTTTTTTTTATATTTTCCTTCTCCGTTTTTATGTTTCGTATCTCTTTGTTAAAGTTCTCACTGAGTTCAACTACTCTTTCTTTAAGTTCGTTAAATATCCTTATAACCAGTGTTTTGAACTTTGCATCTGGTAAGATTGCTTTTCTCTCTTTTGGTAAGTTCTTTCTCTGGAGCTTTGTTCTATTTCTTTGTCTCTTCATTTTGGCTGCCTCCTTGTGTCTGTTTCTATATATTATGTAGGGTTGCTATCTCCTGATCTTAGTTAAGTGGTCTTATGTAGTATGTATCCTGGGGAGCCTACTGGCTCAGTCGCCCTGGTCACCTGAGCCAGGTGCTCCAGTTGGTCCCTTGTGTGAATTTTGTGTGCCCCTCTGTTGTAATTGAGTCTTGGTTGTTGTTTGCACATCAATGGAAGGGATTGATCCTTAGGCTGATCACTCTGAAGACCCTCAGTGACTATAATGAAGAAGCCGTTGGGCAATAGCTGACTCTTTGGAGCAGGATTTGCTTTAATAGTTCTCTGGTGCCTGCCCAGTCTGCCCTTTGGGTATGTCTTTATTGGAGATGGTCGGGTGGTGCTCTGGCTCAGTCCAAAGCTGGCCACCAGGCATGTTGGCTCTGAGGCCACCTGGGAGGGGCCCTGCTGCAGGCCAAGTACAGCTGCAGCCTGTGCCCTGCCAGGGACAACCTGCAAGTGTCACCAAGATATCCCCAGATGGTCGCTACCTGTGCTGGGTTTGGATGTGTCTAGAGAGGCCAAGCCCCAAACCCGAGCCAGCTGCTGCCAGAGCCAGGTTTGGGACTGCTCAGTAAAAGGAACAGGTCATGCTGAGGTCAAAGGTTGCTTGTTTGGAATTTACGAACTTTTGAGAAATTTTAGGAAACTCCTCAGCATTAGCCAAGACAGATTGTTTGTATGAAAAAGCCACTGGAGTGGCTTGGGTGGGCCTGTAAGTTGAGTGGGATAAGTCTCCTACATTTTTCTTTATCCTTTTATATTACTTGACAAAACTATTTGTTCAGTTTTGTCCCTTTGTTTTATGGTTTATATCATGAGCATTATTTCATATCACTAATAGAAATTTTGGGAGAGTACAGCTTCCTATTACTACATCAAATAGATATACTATAATTTATTTAATCATTTCTCTACTATTAATCAATTCTACAATACAAAATCCAGTGTTATATTGATTGTAACCATCAGAAAACAAGTCAAATGAGCTTAAGTCAAAGGGGTAAAATAATTTCTTGATTGAACTAAGAACATGTGATGTGGTTCCTCTTGACCTAGCAACTTAAAGTTAAATGTCACATTTAGTCATTTCCAACATAATTAAAATATAATAGGATAAAATAAACAAGCCTACAATCAAAAAGTCCCATTTTGATAAGGAGAAGTAGAGAAATAGCACCCAGTGATCACTGGTTCAAATCTCATAACATATCCTATAGAACAGTAAGTACCAGTGATATTCTCTTTTCTGGCTTTGGAATAAATTCCATGTGCAGCCAATCTTGTACTACTTTCTACAAAGATCACCTTTTGCTTATACTACATATCACATCTAAAGGGACTTAATGAGGAGGTCAGTGATGTGATCAACAGTTAGTTTCAAGGTGGTTTCTTTAGACTGACTGGTTAAGCAAAGCTGCACTGAAGAGGTGTCATTTAAGCTAGATTTAATGTCAAAAGAAAACAGCTTTTTGAAGAGCAAGAAAAGGAGTATTTGAGGGAGAGCAAAATCTCTTCCAAAGACCAAATTGTCGAAAGTGCTTAACAAAGCTGAAGAACAGTTAGGTAACCAGTGTTCTTGTGATGTGATTTGAGGTCAAAAAGAAAGGCAGGGGACAGATCAGGAAAAGGTTCATATTCATAAAATATTTGGATTATATTTTAAACACTTCGCAAAGTCAATGGAACTGTTTTTGTAGGTGAAAGCCATTTTTAATTTACATATTTAAAATAGCACTTAGGTTTTCCTACGGAGAATATATTTCAGGAAGAAGTCTTGTTAGGAGGTTTCTTTGGTAAACTAGGAAGAAATGATGAAATGATGATGAAGTAATAAAATAAGATGATAAAACAAGGATGAATGATGATGACTTTGGAGATTATTAATAGAGCTGAAGTGATGGAGACAGATTTGGAATATATTTTGAAGGTCGATTTGATAATACTTATTTGGATGCTGAGGATGAGGAAAGAAAAAAGAGGAAGAAGGAAAAGAAGAGAAGGGAAAGGAAGGGAAGGGAGGGAAAGAAAAGGAGCGGAAGGGGAGGGAAGAGAAATAGGTAAAGCTTAACTCTAAAAGACCATTTAACTCTAAGAGACTATTTATACCAGGCAATAGTCTGTTTTACCTTACTGAATCTTACCTTACTGAATGCACATCTGGCTTTCTAACTAGGATCGGAGATGTTGGAAGTTTGTTGAAGAACACCCAGCTAGGAATTAGTAGAGCTGGATTTGGAATGCTTTGAGCTTGGCCCTATATCCTTTTTCCACTTCACCTGGAATTCTATCTGCAGACTTCTTCATACAAGCTGGCCACAATTTTAATTCAGTCTTCCCTTCTTGAGACTACTTGAAAAAGTAATTTATGATTCCCTATTATTTGCTTCCCCTTTACTTTTGTTGAAAGAAGGAAGAAACAACAATGTGCTTTCTATAATTTTTTGACTGAATATGCAATTAGTTTATAATAAGTAGAAGAAATATTTTTATTTAAAAAAAAGCTGGCATGGAATTCATCAGAAGGCATTTTAATGAAAAGAACAAAACAGAATGAATTTTAAGCATAAATGTATAATATCCTGGAGTTGTGATTTGATATTCCTTAATTGCAAACATAGAAGGGTAATTTGTCATTTCTCCTCATTTTTTAAAAAAAGCAAAGGATCCTGTCTTCCCAAAAACATTTTGGTTATGTTGGATAAATTAAATAATCAGCAAGTATTTGTGTGCCCACTCTGTGTCCAGTGAAGTATATAATATATGTATAGTACACACTACATAAATATTATTCTTTTCAAAGCATTTTAGAAAAGACAGCAGCTTGCTTCCAACTTTTTAAAATTATTTTTTAACACAGAGCCTCTGATACAGTCAGCATTCCTTGTAAAACCAACTATTTTAAGCAAAATATTTAAGTTGAGTTTCCTAAATATTGACTTGATATAGTTTCTTATCTTACCTTGGCTAAAAATCAACAAAGTTGAGTCAAAGTTGCTAGATTTGACCATCTTTATACCTAAACTTTAGAGTTATATAAGGCTGCCTTTGAATATATTTTATTGAAATATACATGACAGATTATACATATATTCATGTATTTAGAAAGATTTTGATAACAGTTGCTATCAATGGAAAACATAACTTCAAAAACTCTATTTCAAAAACTTTTATACCTTAGGATACAAATATTAAAGTTTTTGAAATTCAAAATATTTCCCCAAATCAGCCTTTTTACTGATATACATTTGTTTCTGAAACTTGTCTTTGAAAGAAATAAATGACCTACAGGGACAGTTACCCAAATCAGTTTGGGACCAATGATTAAAATTAAAGCACATGGCACTGACTGTATTTTTATACAAATCCATAAATAACAATGATCAATTGATTTTCAAGCTTTTTTTTTTTTAGGTCATGGTAAACTACAATCAATTCTTGAATTAGAGCATTTGGGAATCTCTTAAGGGGAAAGTTTAAACTCAACCTAACATTTCTATGAAATCCTCAGTCTCTTGGACATACCTGAGCACACTGGATAATGATCCCTTCAGTCCCCCTACACATCCTTACACACATTGCTCCAGGGAGGTAATGTTATTCTTTGAGCTTGCATTTGCATTCCTGTACTTTATTTAATACTATAAAAAATTCTTAAATATCATTGCTTTGACACAAGAATATCTAGCAAATTGTCCAGACTCTATTCTACTTATTAGAGTAAAACTGATATGATCTCAAAATTAGCAGAATGATAAACATTTAAAAAATATTCAGGTTATTCAGGTGCACTTTCTTCTCTCTAAAGGTTTCTACACAGAAGGTTTGCCTGTGGTCTTTTTGCTTTGAGTAATATTGGCTACATCTAGTTTCTACATTTCAATTAAAAATTTTATTTAATAACTATTCATTAAGTGTCTTCTCTGTGCTAGGCTATTGGATTAGGAACTAGCTATACAGGATTAACAAATTATATTCAACTCTGTCTTCATGGAATTTATACTAATCGCAAAGGCACAAAATTAAATACACACACACACACACACACACACACACACACACATACATAATTAGAAACTGTGACAGATGACAAGAGAAAATCAGAGTGCTATGAAAGTAAATAATAAAGAGAATGTACTATTTAAGATTAGATAATCCAAAAAACCTTCTTTGAGAGGATATTTAAACTAAAATCTTAGAGATGAAAATAGTCCACCCTTTAAACATGTGTATCGGGGAAAGTTGGGGAGTAAAGGTTGTGGAGAATCTTTCAGAATGAGTTAACTGCATGAACAAAGACCCCAAATAAGAAAAAAAAAAGTTGAGAGGAGGTAAATGGGGCTTGGACATGGTAATCAAAGGAAATATATATATATAACACTTGAGAATTATCGGTAGAGTCAGAAGGCAGCAGGTGTCATGGGAGCCCACTGGAGACTTTGAGAACAGGACATAACCCCTAATGATCTTTTTAATTTAGAGTGATGAGTGAGTTGTACTGAAATGATTCAATGTAGTGTTCATTCCAGGTAGAAAAATTTGTGACAAAGGAAGGAGACTGATGGACTGATGTTGAGGCCACCGAGACCATCCAGATATCCATTGATTCATTAGAAGGACTCAAAGAACTTTTATTCACCTAGAACACAGTAAGCATACACAGCAGGATGATAGTAAGAGAAAAGAACAGTCAAAGTCTGGAAGTGTTCACGTATAAGCTTTCTATTCTCACTCTCTGGAGAGAGACCACTGCAAGGGAGTTCTACCTTCAGCAGGGAAAAGAATGTGTCTTTTCACTGGGCAGTGCATCTGCCTAGGGAAACCTGTTTGAGATTTAGGGTTTAAATTTTCTACTGGATAATAGTCACAGAGGCACAAACAAAGAGCCATAACTAATGAAGTTCCAGACTCTCAGAAGGAAAGCAAGTTCAGTGCCTTAGGCAGGCAAAACAACCTTATCAGTGTATCAAATATTTCAAAGGCTAAATTTCCATATGCCAGCCAAGGGCCAAACCTACAAGCAGGACTTCTAGAGATAAGTGCCTCAGACCTGGTGTGTTAAGTCTTTTCTGCATAACTACAGCTGCTTAGATAGAGATGGGCCCAAAGCATCAGAGAGAAAGACATTCAGAAATTCAAAAGTCAATTCCCAAAAACTAGAAGTGCCCTATCTTTTCTATAAAAGTCTGGTCAGAATTCAAGCCCATCTCAAATTCTGCCTCCTCCACATAATTATCCCTCATTTTCTGCCTCTATTCTCTCTTTGAACTCTCTATTCTCCAAAACCCTGCAGCTATTATTTGTTTCATTCTTATGATATTTACACATTATCATGTGTTATAACTCATTTTTCATCCTAGATTGTAAACCTTTACATGGAAAGGATGATGTTATTTTTTTTTAATTATTGGGGTGACATTGGTTAATAAAATCACATAGGTTTCAAGTGTACATTGCATTGTGTGTTTTGATGGTGGTTTTGCAGTTTCTTCACTCCCTGTAAGAGCAGGGACCATAGAATTAAGCATAGGATGAAAGAGTGAAAGAAATGAGAAAAATGTTGAACAAGTAAGGATAAATTTGCATTTGTTTTGGATTTTTATTAAGTTTATGTATTTAGAATACGTCAACACTTAAATCTTCACAAAGAACAAAACTGTACTGATAGAAATCATTATCATAATCTATATTACCCAAAATTACAGTGCATGCCATAACATCTATACATGTTATCATTTTCATTTTCATGATATCTTTTGATTTTTTGATTTGAAAAAATATAACTATTTCAACGACAAGAGTTAAATTTACTTCTGAAAGACAAATAACCATGTGGAGAAGCATTATATTTAATTGTACAGTTGGTTTTGTTATTATTTTATCTCCTACTAGCAATGTGAGCATATTTATTATTGTTTTAAACTTTACCAGCCACCCCAATGGTTTCCTATGTTTGTTTATTTTGGGTTGTGGCTATGATTCCTACATAAATGTTTACAGATCCCTTCAAGTTGCAGACTACTTTTGGAAAGGCTATAACCTCTAAAGGTAAGAATTTTTATTCCCGTAGGCCTATTCACAAAATACAGTAGCATATTTGACGTGAGAAGTGATAAAAATAGATTTCATTGCGATGGAGGTAATCTATATCTACTCTGTTTTTGCTTAAAGCATAAATACAGAAAAAGCATAAATAGAGGAAAAAAACAGTGCCTCTTCTTAGCATACCAGACCTTGGAATTACCACGAAGTCTATAACAATAGCAGTGGGTGGACACGTTACAATTAGGAAGTGGATTTCAACCACTAACCCATTCACGAATGCTGCAGAAAATGCTTTCAGACACAAACCAGGTTCTCTCCCATGGAAGACTGAATACACAACTCGGAAGTTAAACAGCACTTTTCTCTCTCCATCGGGCAAAGAAGAATTTCACAACTGAATAAATTTTGATAGATTTGATCTGTTTAGATATCTAAATAGATAATTTAAGCAAAACTGCTCCTTGTTCTTTAATTGCTAAACACTTTTCTGTTTAATTTTATGAAGGTAATTTCAAATACTCTCTTCTCCTGCATCTAGGTTGTTTCCAGTATCTATAGGAGCATTGAATAGAATAATTGTTAAGAACTTGGTAAAATCAGGCAAACTTTGGTTCAAATCCTCACTATTCTATTTACAAACTACACGAGTTTGGTAATTTTATGTAGTCTCCCTAAACTTCAACTTTAAAATAGCATATTGGTATCCATCCCAACAGATTTTGTGAGAATTAAATATAACACAAAATATGTAGCAAAGTGCTTGGTATGTAAGCCCTAGCTAAGTATTTCAGAAGGTAGGATTATTTGTAGTGGTTATACTAGTATATGTGTTAATATTGAACTGGCCATGTCTCTGACAATCTGAGACTTATTTTTCTTGTTTCAGAAGTAAGAATTTGCTGCTGTTGGCTCAGCATCTTAAAGATGTTAGGAATGAGGACTGAGTTATTGTCTTAACCTTGCCCTGCTGCAGCTTCAGCCAATGTGTCAGCTTTATACGTTGATAGAGGAGAAAGAGAAGGGCTGTATTTATCTCAACTATCCCTTTAATTAGAAAAAGAAGCTATGTATTAAAGCCCCCCATCGATCAATAGATACCTGTAAATGTAAGAAAGGCTGAGAATAAAATTTTGGATTTTCAAGCTCTGTAGTAAACATAAAAAGTAGACAAGGAATTGAGAATGTCTTCTAGCTACCTAGACAGATAATGTTTCTTTGGTTCCAGGTACTGTTTTAACTTACTTAATCCCCTCAACAGTGCAATAGGATCCCAATGTGTTAAGCATTATCATAATTTTCATTTTCTGAATGAAGGAAATGCAATATAGAAAGATTAAATGGGGTTCCTAAGATCACATAGCTTGTCTGTAAGAACTGAGGTTCAAATCAAGTTAGTCTGACTTCGGAGTCTGTATCCTTAATTATCATGTTCTGCCTCTTAATGAAGAGGATAGTAACATTGTTTGCCGAGTAGTTGTAGCAGCTGGAGGATCAGGCCCTCAGAGAATCATAAGGACCCAAATTTAAGCAATGCTGACAGAGTAGTGATTGCCATGACAAGTAGATTTTGTGGGTGAAGGACCGCAGCCCCAGAGATCCTGGGAATTTAACTCTCTCTCTGCTCTGGTTCCTTAACGGCTGCTGGAAATACATCTTTAGAATATGACTTGGCCTACAAAATATTTCATCTATTCTGGTGGAAGAAGGATGATATGAGTCCCAGAGAGGAAGATATCATAATAAATTTTGAAATTTATGAGATATAAATGTTAAATAACTATATTGGTATTTATAACTCTTTTAGTATGAAAAAAAAGCAATATTCCTCATTCGGTAATCAACAGATGAAAGAGACAGAAAATTAGTAGACATAGTTGACCTGAACAGAACCATCAATCAATTAGATCTAACTGACATTTACAGAATACTTTAACTAATATAGCAGAATACTACTTTCTTTTCAAGCTCACATAGAACATCCACGAAGATAAACCACATTCTGGGCCATCAAACACATCATAACAACCTTCACAGATTAACAATCAGACCACAAGGAATTAAACTAGAAATCAATATCAGAAATATGGCTGGAAATTCAAATATATTTACAGACTAAACAATATGTTTCTAAATAACACATGGGTCAAAGAAGAAGTCTCAAGAGAAATTAACAAATATTTTGAACTAAATGTAAATGAAAATTCAATTTATCAGAATGTGTGGGATATAGTGAAAGACGTGCTTAGGGAGACATTTGTAATGTTGAATGCTATAACTCATAAAAACTCCACAATATAAAACAAACAATCCAGTTAAAAAGTACGTAAAAGTACAGAACAGAACCTTACTAAAGAAGATAGGCAGATTGTGAAGAAGCTTACAAAAAGATTCTCAACATCATTTTTCACTAGGGAATTGAAAATTAAGACAACAATGAGATATTACTACGCATGTGTTAGAAATGGCTAAAACTCAAAACACTGGCGATGCTAGTGAATATGTGGAGCAAAAGTAACTCTCATTCATTGCTGGTGGGAATGCAACATGGTTCAACCACTGGAAGATAATTTGGCTGTTTTTTAGAAAGCAAAAAACAATCTTATTATATGATGTAGCAATTGTGCTCCTAGACATTTATCCAATTGAGTGGCAAACTTATGTGCACTCAAAACCTGCACAGGGATGTTTACAGCAGTTTTATCCATAAGTATCCCTAATTGGAAACAAACAACCATATGTCATTAATAAGTGAAGCAATAAACTGTGGTATATTCAGACAATGAAATATTTTTCAGTGATTAAAAAAAAGAGCTATCAAACCGTGAAAACACACAGAGAAACCCTAAATGCATACTGCTATGAGAAAGATGGCAATCTGAAATGTCACATACTTTATAATTCCAATTTCATGACATTCTGTAAAAGGTAAAACTATAGACACTGAGAAAAGATCAGTGGTTTCAGGTATTCATGGGGAGAGATGAAAGGTGAAGCACAGGAGAGGTTTAGAGTCGTGAAACTCTTCTCTGTGGTATTGTAGTGGTAAATACATGGCATTATGCAGTTTCCAAACCAAAAGAACTTTATAAGACAAAGTTTTTGAAAATTAACAAAAAATTATTTAGGAGGTCAGGAGATCCCAGAAAATAATGCAAGCTGTGGCAAGAAAATCTAACTCTATTACAAATGTATGAAATTACTAAAGGGAGTATGGGTATATAAATATAAAATATAAAATAAGGTGCAGTGCCATAATCAAACTCTGGGCAGACTTGTCGTATATGTAGCTGTAAAGTAGCCCAAGAGTAATTTGATCTTGACCTCTGAAGAGATGGGAGGTGAAGTGTCCTTTCCACTATTCTCCAAACTGAGAATCACTAGACTCTGTATCTTGAGTCAGTATGTTTTGGCTTAAAATATGTGAAATCAAGTCACACTAAATAAACCTCTTTTACATTTTTTCATCAAGAAAATGATGATAAAGTACTTGCCTCAAAGAGCTCCATGGGAATTAAATAATATCATTTATAAATAGGTATTGTAATGAGTTACCAAAATAGGAGTACATATTCCGATCATTGTAGTAAGAGAGCTCTTTGATCTTCTGCCACCTAAGGATTTATTGTTTTTAGTTCTGTTAGGCATGAGCATAGTTTCAGAATCTTGCCTTTCCAAAGCCTACATGTCTTTCTTCTCCCTTTCCCATCACTACTTATCAGCATTAGCCCAAGTTAAAGAGAAGAACTGTATCCATTGGCAGGAGAGTAGTAATTACCTTGCCACACGTGTGCAGTAATGAGGAGTACAATTGCCTCCCTTGGGGAATCCTGATTTACCTCCTAAATATAAACTCTGTCAAGCAGCATTCTCTTAGAAAGGCTCTACCTTTTCTAGCAGCATGACTGTGCTTCTATGATAGTCTCACCAAATTAAAGAATAGAATTATTTTTTTAACTATCAGGTAAATACTAAGCACAATTCTAGAAAGAGGTATCAGAGACTAGGTGGGAAAACTACGGTAGCTATTAATGGACACAGTCTTCTAAAGAATAAAAGACGAGTCTGAGAGTCCATTTTTGTATAGGTATCTTAATCTTTTCATTAGAAATAGATTGTAAAATATATTGTCTCAAGCATTTTCTGCTGTACTAATAATTTTTTTCCATAACTTAGTAAGAATAATGTAGGCTGTTTCGTATCATTCATTTATAAATTGAACTCCCCTTAGAATCACAACTGTTTCCATTATGAATTAAAGTAATTAAAATTATAGGAAGAAGTCTCATAAGGTGTGAGTTCCTGGGCTTTCCTAATACTAAAAGAGAATCCCTTCTTTTTTGTAGATTAAAATAAAAATATTACTTAAAAACATTTAGAGGTCTTAGATATTTAAAACTGGTTATTTGTCTTGATTGTCTAGTACGTATCATGGATACTGTTATTTCTAAATCTAAAAGCTATCATATTCTGAATGATTTGGCTCATCTAGAGTTTGAGAAATTCTTAGAGTCACCCTATAATGACACTCACTGTTTACAAATAAAGATATTTCTTTAGCTTATTCCTTTATATTTTATTTTTGACTTCATCATAGCTGCTGCCTAATGAATACTTTTGGGTATTCACAAAACATGAGTAAGGATTTTAAACAAAATGAATATTCCAAATTTAAATTTTTGAAATCAAAGATAAAAC
>NW_011888785.1:21374904-21377075 GCF_000151845.1 Pteropus vampyrus | reverse complement strand
TGGGAGGTGAAGTGTCCTTTCCACTATTCTCCAAACTGAGAATCACTAGACTCTGTATCTTGAGTCAGTATGTTTTGGCTTAAAATATGTGAAATCAAGTCACACTAAATAAACCTCTTTTACATTTTTTCATCAAGAAAATGATGATAAAGTACTTGCCTCAAAGAGCTCCATGGGAATTAAATAATATCATTTATAAATAGGTATTGTAATGAGTTACCAAAATAGGAGTACATATTCCGATCATTGTAGTAAGAGAGCTCTTTGATCTTCTGCCACCTAAGGATTTATTGTTTTTAGTTCCGTTAGGCATGAGCATAGTTTCAGAATCTTGCCTTTCCAAAGCCTACATGTCTTTCTTCTCCCTTTCCCATCACTACTTATCAGCATTAGCCCAAGTTAAAGAGAAGAACTGTATCCATTGGCAGGAGAGTAGTAATTACCTTGCCACACGTGTGCAGTAATGAGGAGTACAATTGCCTCCCTTGGGGAATCCTGATTTACCTCCTAAATATAAACTCTGTCAAGCAGCATTCTCTTAGAAAGGCTCTACCTTTTCTAGCAGCATGACTGTGCTTCTATGATAGTCTCACCAAATTAAAGAATAGAATTATTTTTTTAACTATCAGGTAAATACTAAGCACAATTCTAGAAAGAGGTATCAGAGACTAGGTGGGAAAACTACGGTAGCTATTAATGGACACAGTCTTCTAAAGAATAAAAGACGAGTCTGAGAGTCCATTTTTGTATAGGTATCTTAATCTTTTCATTAGAAATAGATTGTAAAATATATTGTCTCAAGCATTTTCTGCTGTACTAATAATTTTTTTCCATAACTTAGTAAGAATAATGTAGGCTGTTTCGTATCATTCATTTATAAATTGAACTCCCCTTAGAATCACAACTGTTTCCATTATGAATTAAAGTAATTAAAATTATAGGAAGAAGTCTCATAAGGTGTGAGTTCCTGGGCTTTCCTAATACTAAAAGAGAATCCCTTCTTTTTTGTAGATTAAAATAAAAATATTACTTAAAAACATTTAGAGGTCTTAGATATTTAAAACTGGTTATTTGTCTTGATTGTCTAGTACGTATCATGGATACTGTTATTTCTAAATCTAAAAGCTATCATATTCTGAATGATTTGGCTCATCTAGAGTTTGAGAAATTCTTAGAGTCACCCTATAATGACACTCACTGTTTACAAATAAAGATATTTCTTTAGCTTATTCCTTTATATTTTATTTTTGACTTCATCATAGCTGCTGCCTAATGAATACTTTTGGGTATTCACAAAACATGAGTAAGGATTTTAAACAAAATGAATATTCCAAATTTAAATTTTTGAAATCAAAGATAAAACAGAATGAGATCTTGTTTCCTTCTTAAGCAAAAGCAGTATCAAAGATATTCATTGCAGATGGAGATGTTTAGACTAAAAGAGCACACATATTATCATTTATAAAATGAAAACATATAACACATCCAGCTTCCTGAATCTAGCCAAGTTCCAGAAATGACCAAAAGTTCTTTAGATGGTTGGTTATTAAAATATCACCTCTTTTGTCCTATTTTGCAATTTCTTAAATATTAGTTCTAAAGATAAGCATTACAAGTAAGACTGTTTTCTCAGGCCTTTTCAATCTTAGACCCCAGTTAAAACCAGGTTTTTAGTACTATCAAAAAGTGTATTTTAACTCACATTCTTCTATTCCAGGCCAACTGGCACATGTGTGGGAAAAGTTAAAAACATATATCTATCATTTAGAGTTGACATAACAACCATTCTTGGCATAGTAAAGTCTTAATTAAACATGTCTATAGAATTTGTCTCTCATACACCTTTAAGTTAATTTCCTTCCATTGAGATTTAAAACTAAATATAGAAAGATTGCCCTGGCCTATGTATATCAGGACATGTTCTAAGAAAATGTCTTGTTTCTATATGCCTGGCTGAATTTTAGATCTGTTTTCTATCCAAAAGAAGTTCCATGAACACTGTTATATATGAAAAGACTTTTCCCCTGGCCACACGAGTTTGGAAGATATAAATATAGCTCCATTAGAAGTAATAAATTTTTCTTCCCTATTTTCACATAGATTTAGTGTTACAGGAATTAACAACTTCCAAAAAAGTTTCACATGGAATTTTTTTCTGTTAATAAATATAT
>NW_011888785.1:21364196-21374204 GCF_000151845.1 Pteropus vampyrus | reverse complement strand
GGGGGTCAGGTTTTTATGGACCATAGTATTTCTTTGTTTTCCTTCTGTACCTCCTACCTCAAATGGCCCAAATACCTGCTCTTCCCTCTGAACCTCCTACTTCTGGCCCGGGTATGCACAGTGTGTGACTCTAGATTGAAAGTCATACGCCTTCACTGCAGGGACTTTGAGGGTAGACACATACTCAGTTAACTAATTTTGCTCATACCAGTCGAGCACCCCAGAGTATGATCATATAATTGTCATCTGCAGCTAACTGACTATAAGAGAGGGGCGGGAGGAATGAGCAGGCACTGCCAGATATCTTGCCTATCTGGCTTCTGACCTTGGGAGAAGACGGGAGGCCCTAGAAGCCCGCCACATACCTTGTTGTGTATATTCTTCTGCTGAGCCAGTTTCCAGGCCTCATTAACTCTTTGTTGTCCCTCTCCCGTCAGCTCATATCCACCTATCTACCTACCCTGTCAGATCCTCAACATGTCATAGTAGAACTATGTTTTCTAGAGTTACAAATTCAGAGCGGTGAAGAAAATTATTGGGAATATAAAGGAGTAAACAATGTGGGTTATCCCCCAAATCAAGATGAACACATTTCTGTAGGTGTTACCAGCTAGAACTGTTGACTTTTAATCAAAATATAACAGAATAAAGTCAAAGAATACTCCAGTTAACTGACTGTTGGGAGACAATTCTAATGGATCTCTTGTATTTCTGTACATCTTATAAACAGAAGCACTGATAGCCTGTGGTCCAAACTATCTTTTCAAGGATGTTTGTACTGTGAAGAATCTTGAAAAAGAGGTAGTATATTTATCTTGAGCAGAAATCAGGTTTTTTGTTTGTTTGTTTGTTTGTTTGTTTGTTTTTTGTATTTTCTACCATAAGAAAGATAATTTTTCACCCAAACACCACAACCACCTAGGCCAAGTTCAGGCAAGTTTGTAATCCATTATAAAATATTCAGGTTTCTTAATCTTGAGATTCTTCAGCTGAGACACAAACCTACTTCATGTGAAATATCCACCCATGCCCATTTGTGTCACTGCTATAGCACATAAGAACAAAGGGAACCACACAAACACAAAGCTCAAGCTACTTGTCGTGACACGAGTGAAAAAGTTATTTGTCTCTGTCCCACGTGTCTTGTATCTTCTGCCAGCATCCCTGAAACCATGACCAGCTAACTTGGCAGCTTTCAAGTAAGGCGAGTACATAGACATTTTACAGCTTTGGACACTAATATTCATTTTAAAGAATTTAAGCAAACTGTTTCCTCTATATCTAGTAGTGGTAGAATTAATTTCCAAAAGCATCAACTTGGGCAGTCAGTCAATGACATTTCTATCTTATTCAAAGGTCTTCAGACAAATAAATTGCTTTTAGAAAGCAATTTAGAAGACTTTCTTTGTATTAACTGTAAGCCACAAAGGTCAGTCCCTGTGGTATCCTATGGAAAGCCATGTAGTTCATGCAAATACAGTTAACTCATGTCATCCATGTTAATTGTATAGTTTGCCTTAGTTTTACTTTAGGTAAAAATCATTTTAATTGTAACATTCTTCAACATACTTATTGTAGTGTTTTGGTAAATATAAAATGTGGGTATAGAAAATAGAAAGGAATCAGATGAGATATAAATAAAGTATAAGAAAGGTACAGATGCAGCACAAGCAAAGCAACATTAGCTAATGATAATGCTACAGCATGTGCTTTGTTAACTTAGACAAGCCAAAGAGAAACTAGACTTGAATATTAGCTACAGCATTATGGGAATCTTGTCTGTCTTAAACCCAGATGCAAGTAAAGGTGAAGTTGGCATTTAGATGCCAAGAGCTATGTCAAGTGCTTTATCTCTAATTTTACAATAGTGGTATAAGGTAGATCATAGTAGTTATTATATCCTTGGAGTCAGAATAAACAGATGATAACAAGTCACTTAAATGGAAATCATGGCAATCTTTAGATTATCATTCTTATAAATATTTGAGTACAGTGCCTGTACTCAATTTAGTGCTTAATTCATATACTATACACATAGCTACATATGAAATTTTAGTGCTTAATTCATATACTATACACATAGCTACATATGAAATTTCCATAACTTTATAACCAACTCTCTCAATGTTAGATATTAAATCATAGATTATTATCTCTATCCTCATTTTGAAGATGAAAGAAATAAAGCTTAATGAGGTTAAGTAATTGGCCAAGTCAAACACCTTTTAAGCATTGGGAACAAACATCAAAGCCAGATCTTTGATTTCATTACACCACAGGCAATCCAGCTGGGCGTACAGAGTCTAGATTTAGATTGAATAATAACCAGCAAAATTAGGTAGGTGGAAATACATCCAGAAACAACTAGTGAAACTTTCAACAGGTGATCAAGGAAACTTAACACTCTCCCAGAAAGCTTTGGAGATCCAGATAGGCAATGAACAGTTATCAGCGAGCCCAAGAGCAGATCCTAGTTCTGGCACAGGAATAAAGAGGCCACATTTCTAAGGATCCAAGGAATACTGAACAAGGTAGGACCCGGATACCCAGGCAGGACAAAGCAAAAGTTTTTTTAAGTGACTTGATACTGAGACAGCTTAACTACTGAAGCAGAATTCTTTCTAATTTATAAGATACAGGAGAAAAGTTAAGATAGATAAATTATGAGCTGAAAAGTATGTCCGTGGTATAATTTAAGAAATCTGAGAATGAGGAGTTAAACAAAACTCTATGGTTATGGGTTTATTTACTTGCCAATTTTCAAAACCATTAAATCTTAATGTTTTAATATAGATTGGTGGAATTTTGTTTGGGGAGGAATATGTATTTATGGAATGCAAGCTTTAGATTTATAATCTAAACATTTTATGTCATACATTCCTTTAGATTTATTCTGCTAGCTAAAGTATGAAAATCAAATTTGTGTTGTATTTTTATTGAAGACAATGCTTGAGGCAAATGTGCTCTTTATTGCTTTCCAGTACTTGATTATAGATTCTACTCAGGCTTCCATCTTGGTGATCTAGACCAAATCACATATTATCCTCGAGGGCCCTTCTTGAAGTTTTACCATAAGGTATTAGCAGGAGACAGATCAAATGGTTGTTTCTCAGTGTGTTTTCCCTGGGACTACACTAAGTCTCTTTTCTTCTGAAACATAAAAATTCTGTGGAGAAGTAAGGAATAGAATAATAGCACATCGTAAGGTAGAAAGAAGCAGAGAATCCTTAAGCCAGATGCCCCCCATTTTTCTTTTTGTTTGCTCCACTCTGTTCATGCTTGATCATTCCAGGGGAGTGAAAAAAGGAAAAAAAAAAAATCAGACTTTATTTTTTCATACAAGTCACAATGGAGAAAGGCATGCAAAATATGTTATATTCAGAAGAGAGCTAAGGAAATAAAATGAACCATATTTTATGATTCGTTTTTACTTATAATTCTGCTGTTAGTCTCACTAGAAGGTCAACTCTGTGCTCGTAACCTCAGTGGATGTCTCAAGACTATTTCAGAGCCTTTGGACATCAGAACTCTTTCAGAGCTTTTTATTCTTTTTCCATACAGGTAGAGTGTTGGATGGCTGAAGCTCTTTAGAAGTTAAAGAATGTCATTAAGAGTGTACAAGTCAAAGAAAAATAATACTAGGAGCTATAAGATACAAGTAACTATAGGCCTATTTTGTACCAGAGATTGTTCTTGATCAATCTGAAAATTCAAGGATTTATCTATTGTATTAGTTTATCAAAGCATTTAAATATATTTTCTTTTATGACATAAAAACATACTCTTGTATGTGAACCTATACATTGTTTTACGCTCAATTAATATCTACCTTTAGCATTCTAATTTTAGTTTTTAATATAAGCCAGAAAAATCCATAAATGTTACAAAATGCCATTTTTAAATGTTTGCAAAGAACATAAAATATTTTCTTCTTAACAATACATACCTAAAAATAATTTTAAAAATTACTTTGAATTCTTTTCTGAACATTGCTGTAAAGGTATTATGCTCCCATTTACTAATATGTAAGGCTTCCCAAAAATCTTTACCAAGCAATGTTCTAAAAATAAGGCATTTTAATATATAATTATGCCATACCCAATCTTAGCATTCCTGGCTAGAAAATACATGAGAAGCTCCAATTCTGTCAAAAATTGATTAAGAAGCACATTCCAAGTCTCATGCCTAGATATTTTTCACTCAGATATTATCCATAGTGTCATAGCTAAATAATTCACAATTTGCCTACCTTCCACACCTCATTCCAGATGAGATAGAGAGAAATAATCTGAAATACTCTACTTGATTAATTTTTCAAGACTAATCCAAAGTGATTAGACTTTTGCAGTTTTCTTATTTTTCAAATTCAATTAAACCTTACTTTATATGTCTTGTTATTTTTTTTGGAAAAGCAATATAAAATACTAGATAGTGTTTCTTATGAATACTTTCATGTCTTCCTTTTATGAAGATGCTGAGTTTGTATGTGTGTGTGTGTGTGTGTGTGTGTGTGTGTGTGTGTGTGTGTGTATGGATAGTAATTACCTAAATTTATATCCCAGTTTTTTCACTCACAGGTAAACTTTTGTAATAAATATAACTGCTAGGTATCTATTTCCTAATCTTTGAAGTGAAAATAATACTATTTCTTAACTCAGCATTGTTATAAATATGAGTCAATCCATGTAAAGTGCTAAGTATATTAAAATTCTCTCTAATTTTTATAGGTATTAATAACAGGTAGCGCAATTTGGTCAAGATGATGTCAGTCTTCCTCCCAGCTTCACTGGTTCGTTAAAATGTGACCCCAAATTTACAGGCCACTGTAAATTAATTATATTCCATATATCTGTCATGTTTTGTGGTTTTTTTTAATCTCGAATAAATTGCCTTTCCAAACAATTTAAAAGATGGGTCAAGAGAAACTACGTTAAATTCACCTGAAGAATATATATCCATCTATTTCTTTGAGACTTTAAGATATTTGTTCATTACAGTTATTCCATGTAATTTTTATAGGTGATACAAAAAAGGGAAGACTATGAACAAATATTTTAGGAAACATTGATTTAATTGAACTTTATAATCTTCAGAGGTAATATTTTTCCAAACTCATAGCAAGCTACACTTATACAAAGGTCTCCAAAATTTTACTTCATCTTAGATCTCTACTGTGAACCCTAGATATTCAAAATCCACAATCAAGCCTAAACTTATAAACTGCTCCCAACCAGCTTCTTCTTCCTCAGAAAAAGTTGGGCCTATCCAAGTGATCAGTTTAGGAGTTATCCTTGACAACAAATCTTACTTCCTCCTCCACCATATGCAATTTATTAGCATTCCCACAAACATTACTACCCTGAATAGGTATACATCTTTCCACTTCCACTGTTTCTATTATATTTCAAGCAATTTTTATCTCTCCCTCTGATTGCATCAATATTCTAAAAATTGGTCTTCCTATATATCCTCTGATTTTCCTCCTATTCATTTGCCACACTACAGAAAGAGGAATCTTTATGAAACATACATTCAGTCATTATTTTTAAAAATCTCCCATTGCTTCCTTTTTCTCTTAGGATGAGTAGCAGCATTTTTTAAATGACCTAAAGTACTTGGATTCTCTCTCTCTCTCTCTCTCATTTCTCCTATCATACTCATCTTGTTCCATTTCCTAGTGTATGCCACAACCATGGTTCCCTCTTACTACAAGGCCTTGACGCATTTGGTCACCTCTACTTGCAACACTCTTCCCATTTTTCCAACTAATTCCTACTTAACTTTAGTTGTCAGCTCAACAGTTGAAACTTTCTCTGATGCTTTTACCTCACCCTGCCATTTAGGTCAGATTTCTTCTTTTTCTTCTCTTTCTCTTTTTTTAATAATGAATGGACTTGAGGAGCTGAGTTGATTAAACATATTATGTAGTTCATGGAGCATCATCATCTATGACTACACAATTGTGACAGATTGTATCTTCCAAAGATGACCTCAGCAATCTCTCCAGGCTCACTCTTCTTGCTACTTCTTCTATTGAGAGATGGAGTCTATATCCCCACTTCTTATATCAGAGTAAGGTTGTAACTTCTTCGGCCAATAAAGTATTGGTAGAATTGATACTATGTGACTTCTGAGGTAAGTTTAGGTCATTAAAGACTAATGACCTAACTAAGTCTCCATTTGGTTCTCTTGGAACATCTGTTCACTGGAAGACAGTCTTAGGATGCTCCATCTCAGAACCCAACCACCAGGCTGGGAGAAGCCTCAGTCATAGAGAGGCCATTTGCAAGTATTCTGATGACCAGTTCCATTTGGGCCAGCCTTTAATCTCATCTCTGATTCAAAACATGTGAGTAAAGATGTCATCCTGGAACTAGATCATTCAGCCCCAGATGTTTATGTCTCCAGCCATCTGAATCTACTAAACCGAATCCTCAGACATAGTGTAGCCTTTCTGAATTCCTAACCTATGTATTTGTGAGTATAATAAGTGATCCTGTTTAACCACTAAATGTGGGGAAGATTTGTTACACAGCAATAATAATTAGGACAAATAACTATTTTTGTTTTATTTCATTCATTACTTTTCCTCTTTGAGTCATAATTCCCACTTCTACTTCCCTCTCTCCTTCCACTGGCACTACTCTGTTTTAATATGTGCCCTTGGATAAGTTCATAACTATATGGAATGTTAACAGTTATTTTTATATGTATCTAATTTTCACTGAAATAAATGATCTTTTATTAAGATTTCCCCCCTAACTTGTCCCACACAGCACTGTTTCACAATCTATTGGGTCGGTATATGCAAATTAAATTTACTTCTCCTAAATGCTTCACACTACACCATGGTATGCATCTATCCCAGTTTTATTATCTAGCTACCTTGGGCTACATACCTTGATTACCTCTAACTCTTCTCTTCATTATCAATCAATCAATCGATCCATCCATCAGTGAAAACACTCCAGTATGGACTAGTGAATATATAACAAGGAATATATAACAAAGAAAGAGATTATTGGTTCAGTGGTATATTTATTAAAAAAGGCATGTTTAATTTCCATAAATATCATCAGATATCTGGGGCAGTCTAAACCTCAAGTAACAGTGTATGGGAGCACAAGAGTTTCCATTTAGTACATATTTACAAATACTTGGCATTTTTCTTTTAGTTCAAATTATAATCTTCTGGAATCCAGGTATTGTTTAAGTTTAAATTTCTAGACTAATGATATAATATAGCAGCCTTGCTGTGAATGACATATTTAAAACTTTTGTCCATTTCACTTGAATTTCCTTGGTCTTCATTTTGATTTATAGAATTTCTGTATGTTCCAGATAGTAATTCCTTGTTTTAAGCATTGCAAATATTTCCTCCCAGTCTCTAATAAATTTTCTTTAACAAAAAAGCCCAAAATTTAATATATTAAAATCTACCTTTAGTAGTAATACTTTTTACTTTCCTACTTGAGTTTTGTTTTTACTTTTCATATTCAGGTATTTATTCCACATAAAATGTTCCTTTATATATAATGTAAGTGCTAATAGAACTTTATTTTCCTCCAAAAATAAGCCAAGTTTTTCCAGTGCCATCTGCTTAATAATTCATCTTTTCGTCCCTGAAGTTCAATGCCTCCTTAATCCTAAAACCAGTGACCACATGTACAAGACTCTGTTGCTGTATCTTTCTGTTCTTATATCAGTATCATGATGCTTTCATGATGATAGTTCTATGACATGGTTTAATATCTAGTAACATAGGCTTCTTTTCTATTTTTCTTTTATAAATAGTTTTAGTTAGTCATGAATTTCTTCTCTTTTATACAAATGTTTAGAATGATTTTCTCATAATTCTCCAAAGTCTTGAGTTTTATTAAAATTATTTTGAAGTTATAGTTAAATTTGAGAATTAACATTTTTATAATGTTAAATCATCTCCTTCAGGAATATGTTATTTTTTTTCCATTTACTTAATACCTGGATTATGAGCTACCTTATGACAATTTTCTAAATTGCTTACAGCTAATTGCTATATATTCTATGGGCATGTATGTATGTATGTATGTATGTATGTATGTATTTTGGGATTTTTAATGGTATCTTACCATTCTTAGCTTATATTCTTGTTCATTATTGATAGTGGAATGGAACACTGTTTATTATGTTAAGTGAGTATTACGTGAGGTGTTTCTTATTTATTTTATTGTAACTAGTAGGTAATTTGTTAATCATATGTAACCATGTGGTCCAACTCCTTGCTTGGTCTACTGTTTCCTTCTATCTGTGGTAAAAGGGTATCAAAACATACCACTAAGTCAATAATAAACAATTCAAAGGTTTATTATTCAATTGGGCATAAAGAAATCTCTGCAAGGAGACCACCAGCAATAAGATTCTCTGACTTCGGGGCAGGAATAAAAAGTCTGTTCCTTGGTACCTATATAATTTTTGATTAATGTTGTGTGGTGACCTATTTCGTGCTCATGGTTGGGAGTCTAGGGGAGCAGAGCAGGCTGCTTTGCATAAGAACTTACCCACATGACTTAGCAGAAATGAGTGGGGCTGATGTCCTGGCTTGTATTAATATTTTGACCAAATGTCATTCTGCTGGGAAGACTTATTAATTACACCCAAATCTCTTTTTCACATTATATCATCTGCAACTAAAAATAATTTGACCAGTTTGTAATCCCTGCCTTTTTTTTTTTTTTTTATAGGTCCTATAAAACTATCTTCTATGTTAGAGGGGCTAAACAGCTGACTCCAGAACTCAACTTGCTTATGATTGACTTCCAGCACTATTATTTAGTGACTGTGTGGCTTCGTTTTCTTTGTCTTAGTTTCCTCATCTGTAAATTGGGTCTTGTAGTAGTACCTCATTCACAAGATTATTGGGAGGATTAAGTGGATTAGTATATATAAAATATTTAGAAGAGTCCTGGCAGATACTGGTGCCAGATTATTCTTTTCAGAGCGCTTACATTAGTTTGTAATTATTCTCTGTCATTAAATGTGAATGTTCCTCATTTGTCTTATTTCAGTGGAGGGTTGCTAGAGACTAATGCCTATTGCACGACGCCTAGGGAAAACCTCTCTATTTTTGACATTTTTTTTTTCTGAATTAAGTCAGTCTATTTGAGAACCACATGCCCAAATTCCAGTATATTGTCATCCAGAGAACTGTATTCTAATTACATTTCAGTATAATGTCCCGAGCTTATATGGAAAGGTTTTAGAAAGATTAGTTCTATGAAGCACCTCAATATTATAAAGCACTTCAATACTATAAAAAAGTGACAGGATATATACATTATTAATGGTATGGGGCTTTCTTGGTAGGCCTACTGGAGGAATTCTTGGTTTTGGTAGGAGAAATAACTTCCCTTTTCTAAACAATTATTTTTGCTTTAGTTATATGGAAACCATAAATTTTCTTTCCTACTGTATTTCTTTGACCATAGTAACTACTAGAAAGCTTTAAGTAAAATTTATATATGCCATTTAATATGAGTTTAGGGTTTCCACTCTAACTCCTTGCTTTATTATAATTTTCTACCTTATTTTTATTTTTTGAAATATTTTAATTATTTTAGCATATTTTATTCTATTACTTAAAAAAAATACTCCTTTATCTTTTATAAGACAAAGTAAAGCATAATAAACAAAAAAATATATAGCATAGTGATAAAGTCATTTACACAAATATATATTGCTAAAATAGCAGAGAGAAAGTGAGAGCAAAAAGAGGAGGACAAAAAGGAGCAATGCACAGTCCATTTCTGTTGTTATTTTAGAGTGGTAAACTGATCTTTTTGAGGGGAACCACACTTTTCCCTCTTCCCCCCTCAATTGTTCCAAGGATCGAAGCCTTCCATGCCCTGGCTTGTGACTAATACAAGTCTGTGATGTGATATAAACCTGACCAATTTAACAAACTAGAATTTTTGGTAAAACTCTTAGAAAAGAAGCATATATATATGTATATGTGTGTGTGTGTGTGTGTGT
>NW_011888785.1:21339794-21363630 GCF_000151845.1 Pteropus vampyrus | reverse complement strand
AGTTATTCTTCATCTCTTATTCTCATTAGTCAAGAGTCTTCTCCAGGATGTCTTAACTCCCTTATGTTTCCAGTTTCCACAGGAATGATTGCAAGGTGTTTTCACTATGGAGATCCATGCCAAAAGTTTGAAACATAAAGTGTGTTGCCTATGAGTTGCTGCCATCTTACTCCTGCATAAAGTATTTGCTAAAACATAGCTAGAGTAAAAAATGGGCAGAGAGTATAGGAAGCAGGGTAAAAAAGAAATTATGTTAAAGTTCAAACTCTGAAATATAGAAGTAGATAGGGGAAAATGAGGATTGTTCTTCCTTAGCTAGGAATGTGACTATCACTCTTTTTTTTTACAGATGCAACTGTTTGAAATATATCCTATTGTACAGGACTCAAACTATGAATTATAAAGTCTGGAAACAGAGAAAAATATTAAAATTCTTTTTAAGCTTATCCTCCTGTCCTTCATCAAAGTCTTATTTCCACTGCAGTTGAAGCAGGCCTGCCTAGAAAAGTAAAGGAAAGGAAACTCCACTTTGTTAAGAAAAGTTCTTTGTTCCTAAGAGCAGAAATCCAAACTGTATGAAAGACAAATAATCTGGAGATTTATAGACTTAACATAGTTGTGTTTTTCGCTTTAAGTTTATTCAGCAAAATCATAGAGATGAAAGCAAAGCTAGAAGTAATGGAGACTTGGGAGGTGATCCACACCCTCAGGTCCCTCCTCCAAAGCACTTACCTGCCACACCCTCTCGGCCAAACAGAAGTAGTAATTGTTCCACTGTTGTTCATTATCCACTGGAACCTCAGGCTTTGGGCAGGGACCAATTAGTTCTCCATTTTCACCTCTGGCTATTCAAAATTTGTTGGGAAAGAGACCTAAGTCATTAGCTGACCCTGATATTTTTCTATAAGAGAGAGAATTCCCAGGCCAAAGTCTTAATGAATGAACTATAATTTCTCACTGATTTTTGCCTTTCGAATTTGACCACAGGCAAGGAAATTGACATTTTGTTTCTCTTTTGAGAGAGGTACTTTTTTTTCCTGCGAGACCTTGCAGGAGACTATTAGACCTGGCACAGCCCTATCCTCTCCTCAATCTCTGGGCTCTCAAACTCACACCCTGATGACATAAACAATAAAGATGAGCACTTTCCAAAGTTTAGCATTTGTCATACTTGGTTAATTGTCTGTGGTTGTTTGTTCTTTGCATATCCCAGTAAATATAAGTTCCTTAGACAATAGTAAATAATAAAGAATAAACAAATGAATAATTGAATGGAAGAATGTTAGGTAGCTAGTCAGACATGAGCAACAGGGGAAACAAAGGAATAGGGGCCCAGCTTAAAGACTGCCCCAAGAACACCCTGTTGGTAGTTAGAGAATCGCTTCTGCATCCCCAGAGACAAAGGACAAGAGGGCCATAGTCTTAGCTGGCCTAATCTGGCTACAGATGCCTGCACAGAAGGTACTACCCTAATTTGCCTACAATTTAAGCTTCATTATGATACTGTTTATGCTTGGAAGTCCATGAATCTAATTGTAACAGACTGAATTCCGGGTAAAGCATCAGGCAAAGCATTATATAGCAGCTAGGTGTCAGTCAAAATGACCTCACTTGCCAATCACCTAGGAAGGCTTTGGAACCACCCAACACAGCCCAAATATAATGCAGACCTTCCCACTTCTGAGCCATCTTATTTTGTGGCCTTTTTGTGGCCTTTTTGGCTCCTTTGTGTTGGTTACAGTGCTAGGACCATGTGCCTCCTTGGGACATTCTTTGTCTTTCTAAAATATACTTTTAATAAATCTTTCCTAAATCTCAATGACCTGTGATTCTTCACTGTGTCAACTGAGGAAGAACTGAGGGAAAATGCTAACTACATGTCTTTGCCATCATTATCCCTCTCCGTCCCTCTTGTTGTTGGGGTGACACAGAACTCCGATTGGTCCCAGTGATAACTGGAAGAAATAGATGCTTTCTTTATTCCTTCTATCAATTTTTAAATTCTTTGAAGCCCGTATTATATGCTGTTTTCTATATTACTCAGCAAAATATTTTGCACATATTTGGAATTCAATAAATATTTTTGATTGAAGAAAATATCCACCTTTCTTTTATTCCTGAAGAAGGAATGTTTTCTATATAACAGGTATATGCTGTTTCCAATTTTAGCAAATGTGCTGCTGGATTGAGAACAGGTGTGTTATTTTAGAGTATTCTACAACTGTATATTTAATAGTAAAATAAATACAATAAGATGCACATTTTCTAGTAATGTAAACCATTTATAGTAACAAAAAAAATTTTTAAGGGCAAAGAAAAGGGAAAGGAACCGGAAGGAATTAAAAAAAAGGCAAAGTAATTTAACGGAAGTTCCCAATTCGAAAGAAAATCAACAAGTTGGAAAAAACAACCTAAAAAAAGGAAAAAAAAACAAGAATAATCGGTTAACAAAAAAAATTATAGAATTTTAGAGCTAGAATTGCTCTTGGAGATCGTTAAAGTCCATGATTTGTTTCTTATACCAAGAAATTGCAAATAAGAAAAGTCACTGGCTTGCTCAATTTCTCATAAATATGTTTAGTAATCTCTTACCAATATTTAAGTGTAATCTATAATTATATTTTTTAAAAATGCTGTGTAATTTATCATATTACCAAGTCATCAAAGTTATGATTAGAAAAATAGTTAATTGAAAAAGAGAGAGCTGGATAAAAATAAATCAAAACACTCAATTCATAGAAGTTTATAATGTCTTCATTTAAAAATTAATCAGATTTATGTTGTATAAAAGCCACTCCAGTCATTACTCCTTCTCAAACATTATTCCCTTTAGTTGTTCATAAACAGAGCACAATGATCTTCTGAGGCATTCTAATAAAAATTTTCAGGCAAAAATTGCACCAATTTTAGTTTGCAAATCGGACTTGATTGGCTTGAAATTAATGACTTTTAGATTTGTATATTCTGTGTTATTTTTGCTGTTTTTTGTTTGTTTTCCCTCCTGATCAGGACAAATTACATGTGTAGTCTTTTAGCCTTTAAAAATTATTGATATATAATATTGATATATTTAAGCGAATATTCTTTTCTGGGTCTCAATCTCTACCATTTAATAGAGGAGTCTTCTCTCCTTTTAAAATAGCAAAGATAGAGATACATAATCAGAAGAAAAATAATTATCATTTTGATTTTCTAGTTAAAAAAAAAGTGGAGAAAAATCACTGTAAAAAGACCACATGTTTTAACATTCTGATAGAGATAAAATCAAAACTTCTATTGAAGAGAAATAACAGTACATGGATGAGTAGGTTATAGCACAGAATTCTTCAGACACTTATTCAATGTTCTCCCTAGCTTTTGCTTTTGCATTCTAGTTTATCAGTGTTTGTAATGGATACTAGATGCACAGTTTAGAAACCACTTCTGCCTGGTTCTGTGCCTCCCTCTCTCCCTCCTGACCTCACTTTTCTTTCTCCTTTTCTTTCTTTCTTCTTCCTTCTTTTTCTTTTTTTACAGATTGGTAGAACAAAAAGATTTGCTAAGACATTTATTAATATGGAGTATTATTTAACTCAAAACAGGGCTCTCCTGGGGTTTGAGTTGGGATAAAATGAATAATTCAATAAATGTGTGCTAAATAACTGTTAACTTGAAAGGAGAAGAATTGGTTGGTGCCTAGATAATTGTTGGAAAGCATAATCAGAAAATGGTGTTAAACTAGGAAAGTAATAAACATCCTTTGATCTCAGATTCCATTCAAGGAGAATCAGGTTCAGTACAATAAATCACTCTAAAAACCTCCTGTGAGGGACCATTGTTGAAGGGAAAGCTCTTAGTCTCTCACTATATGTTGCCTCTGGTAAAATAAGATGGTCATGATGGTGCCAAAGAATGGTAAGAAGGTTCTACTTTTTTGTGCCCATAGAAAATAGAGTTAATTTATGAATAGTGAAGTATGGAGAATGAAATCATGGTGAAACTAGTTGTTCTCTTTAATTTTATTAGAAATCATCTAACTGCAGCTACTATTTCAGAACTTTTAACTGCATTGAAATTTTTAAAATAAATTATAAGCTATTCTTTCATCGTGTGAATGGAAGTTATTCAGGGCTTTATCTGTTATCTAGTATAATCTTGTCATTCTTGTGGTGCCACTTATCCTACAAGATTGGGCTTTTTTGGATTTCTATTTAAAAAGAAAAAACCTGTTTTTCAAGAGTAGGAGTACCTTTTCATTTTGCCATGAACCACAGCCAACTCCCAGTGTTTATGTTCTTAAAAAAAAGAAAAAGAAAAAAAAGAAAGAAAGAAACATTATATTGCCCTTATTTGGGGAAAACCAAACTTTGATATTTTGGTTTGACATAGTTTTTTTTTCATAATTTAAATTCGCACACATACTTTTTCAGACTGAAAGTAAAAAGAGTTGGAAAGAAGAAGTATATGTCATTGCTATATGTTATATTCTTTTCAGATATAAAAATGTAGAACCAGAAAAGCCAAAAAATGAAGCTTAGAACTCATTTAGTAATGATATTTTGAAACAGGGGCCCAGAATTAAATAATAACCAAGTTATTGTTTCTATAATTTTTATTTACAAAAAAAAAAGTAAACTCAAAATTACTCTCTAATTAATTTGGAGGAAATATCCTTACATAATATACTTTAAACATACTTAAAAATAACAAAGGAAAAATTAAAATTGCTTGGTCACTACTTGCTTTTATTACTAGTTATATTGAAAAGTTTTTAGTACGGCACAAGGGATGTAGTCAGTAGTATTATAATGGCTATGTATAGAGCCAGATGGCTGTTAGAGTAATCAGGGGATCATTTCATAAATTATATAAATGTCTAACCAATGTACTTGAAACTAATAATAAAAAATTGTTTAATCTTATACTCAACTTCTTAACTACTAATTATCTAAGTTAATTTAAGGACACATTTACAGATCAATAACATCAGCTAGGAGTTTCAGAGAAAAGTATAAATTAGTTTCTAGTGCCAATTGTCCAAAAGAAATCTCCTAAAATCTCCTAAAATTATGTGTCAGAATAAGAATAAGATTGGATTTAAATAAAATTTTAATATATCTATTAAGTAATATTAAATATATCTGATGACATTTTTTATTAATTCTCTGTGTGGACCATGAATTGTATTTACGATAGTGTTTAGTTTTAATTATTTTTAGTAAAAGATATTTATTTAAATATTTTTTTAAAAAGACTGTCAAGAGCAAGAAAATGCCTGAACAAGTTCGATCCCATTTGATCTTGGAAGCTAAGCAGGGTCAGGCCTGGTTAGTACTTCAATGGGAGACCAACTACGAAGACCAGATGCTGTAGGTGTAAAAAATAAAAAAATAAAGGATTGTAAGCTGACAAGGTCCTTGCAATCTGTGAGGTCATACAAGGGTTGCCTTGTTTAAAAAGTAAAAAAAAAAAAAAAATTATTTTAAATAGCGAGAAAACATAAAATTATAAAGTTAGATCTATAGTACAAAAATTCTTTTCCTAATTATTATTATGAAGTGTCTTGATTATGAAAATTAAGAAAATACATAGAAAATATTTTACTGAGGTAACTTTATAGAAAAAAATTATAATAGAATGAAAATGTTAGTAAAGTAATGAAAAGTATATGAAACATTACATTTTAGACTTTCCTTTTTTTTTTTGTTATCTTTTAGGAGTGGGTCTAGATAATTGTTGTTCAAACTTATCAGTCCTGTATGAGAAGGTAATGTTATAGGTAATAACAATTAAGTCAGTCTATAGTTAAAATAAAATGCTTTTTTTAATCTATCAGTCGCATTTTATAAAACCTACTAATAATCCAGGAGCTCAAAGTTTTTAATATCTTTCATTATTATATATAGAAGGTAGAAGTATAAAACCTAAAATAATTGACCAATAACAGAGAACATCAGTGGCTTTGAGTTTTTTGCATTTCCTTAGATCTTCAACTATAATACCTATAGAAAGAATAAAGTGTACATTTTACTACCATAATATACCCTCTTATTTTAAAAATAGGATATATTTTATAGGAAACAGGATGATATACTTTGATTTTAGTCAGGGTTATATGTTTGCTAATTATTCAGAGTAAAAAAGTTTCTAATAATTTGCTGATTTCTTTGGTGTAAATACTTCTAACTTGGCCAGGTTTAGATTATCACCATGACATCTCTGAATACAGAATTAGAAAGAGATGTGCACTACGCAATGGGTTCTCAAGAACAGATGCGTCTTAATTCCAGCAGCATATGGTTTTAACTCACCTTTCATGCTTTTTTATACCTGGGATATCTTACTATTATGTCTAGGCACAAAACCTAATGTGCCAATATGATTTCTGCACTATTTCGTGAATTAAACTTTTCTGAGGATGAAAGAATCACCATCTATAACACTAATTTTCACTTCGCAAAGTTATTAAGACATCAATTTTATAGAAGATTGAGTTGCAAAGTATTCTTTTGACACTAATATAATGTATTTATTTATAATATATTGATTTGCTTGAGGAAATTATGTAATAAGACTTTATCTCGCATGGGTCCGAAAAGTGGTATCCACTAAGGAAATAAAAAGCTCATTTTTAGTTTAGTTGGCTTCATATGGATGCTGTCTTCTTATATGTCCCTTCAATATCAGCGTTTCCAGACTGTGCTTGGCCTTTAAATCACATAATTCTAAATACCCAGAAACCAGCACCAAATGTAGGACCTGATTTTAGCAGTGCCATGGCATCCTGTGGTGTGAATATGTCATTTTCTCCTTAACCTTATTTCTTTTGCCTACTATATTTTAATATGCTTTCAAATTTACTGTTTTATATATTTTATCTAAAGTCCTCCAAAATCACTTTGTGTATAATAAGATAATAAGGAAATGGAATAAGTTTAAAACCTTCCACAATATAGTTATACCCCATTATTTGAAAACTTCATATTTGCAAAATCACCCGCTTTCTAAAAGTTATCTGTAATCCTCAAATTAATACTTGCTGCTCTCACCCTCATTCACAAACAGGTGTGGAGTGTGAAAATCTGAGTTCCCCAAAGCACATATGCCCTGATGAGACTGGAAAAGGCCATACTCTGTCTTTTTGTTTTAGCTCTTGTACTATAAACAAGTGTCTTTTTGGTGGTTTATTTAGTGCCACACTTTTATTCTTTTTTTTTAGGGGGATTTTGCTGTTTAAAATGGCTACAAGAGTAGTGCTGAAGTGCTGTCTAGTGTTTCCAAGTGCAAGAAGTCTGTAGTATGCATTATGGAGAAAACACATGTGTTAGATAAGTTTCTTTCAGGCGTGAGTTATAATGCTGTTGGCCATGAGTTCAATGTTAAAGAATCAATAACATCCAGAAAAAAATAAAAAGAAATTCACTAATCCGTATGTGAAGCAGTTCTGGAAAGTGCTAATGTAACATCATCTATAATGTGCGAGGAAACTGTGGAAAAGATGGAAAAGTGCCTAATTCTGTGAATTCAAGAGATGAAAACTGTATTAATCAGAGTGGTTCTATAGAGAAATACAACCAATAGACTGTATACATATATAGGCAGAGAGATTTATTTTAAGAAATTGGCTCATATGGAGGCTTTCTGAGTCCACAAAAGAAATCTGATGAGGTGGACCAGCAAGCTGAAGACTCAGTGAAGAGCTGTGGTTCTACTCCAATGGCAGTCTACTGACAGAACACCTTCTTTTCTGGGAGAGGTCAGTCTTGTTCTATTAAGGTCTTTAATTCATTGGATGAGGCCATTCTGCGTTACAGAGGGTAATCTACTTTACTCAAACTTCAGTGATTTAAATGTTAATCTCAACTAAAAAATACCTTTACAGAAACATCCAGAATAATATTTGACCAAATATTTGGATACTGGACACCATAGCCCACCCAAGTTAACACATAAAATTAGCCATCACAAAACAAAACAAAACAATAAAATAGTATAGTAGACAGTACTGTTGAGAGGTTGAAAGCCAAAGAAATTGATAGTAACATTATCCAAGATCAGAAAAATGTTAGACTTTGCTAGAATTCTTATGTAATTAATTGTAAGAAATATATATTGAATACAGGTCTTTAAATAGAAACACACAAAGCAAGATTATACTTTAAAAATTTTACAAAAATACTGTGACCGGAGATTCTCTGGAAACCAGCCCTTTAATTTCCCTAGGAGCAATGGCTCAGTATTTGCTAATTCAGTGTTTGTGGCAAAGTTATAGAACGTAAGTACTGTGAACAACAAGAATCAATTGTATGTACACTAAGTCCTACCCCATACTGATTTAATGGCTTCTCTTTCTAGACACTTAAAAAAAATAATTAAACCCCAAATGTTGAAAATGGAATGGTCGCCTTCAGTCCCACTTTTTCTTCCTCAGTGGAAGGGATTATCGGTATATCAGCCAACCAAGCCAAAACTCAGCACCCCCTTCAGTCTTTTTTCCCCTTAACACTGCCCCCACAACTAATCAATTTAAACATTGTTTTTGTTTATTTGCTTGTATTTTACCTTTCACTGTCTTTCAATTCAACTCATGCCTTTCTATGCCACTTCCTCTGTGGTATAGACTGATAGCTAAGAAGACTTGGTTTATTGTCAACTGGAACTGGCTTTGATAATCAGAAGGAAATGGTATTGTCTCTGCAACTTAGTAAATTAAATTATTTAAGCCTCAGTTTTGGGTAATTTAACTTATTTAAGCCTCAGTTTTCCTTTCTGTGAAATATGGATAATGAAAGTCCCTGTATCATAATATAATTGAGGGTTACTTGTCAACAAATGTATGTATAAGTATTCAGGACAAAGGTAACTGAAACTAGCAAGTATTCAAAGAAGTGATTGTTTTTTCTCTATAAGTCAGTCATTTTGCTAAATGTTAAAAACATAACAATGAATAACAGGCCTTGGCTCCTGTAATCACAAAGTTAGCAATCTCTTTGTCAGAATTCTATTTAAATGTGATTCTTAAGGTCATCTTAGGTTATGCTTTCTCTTTTGCTTAAGCTGCTCTTTTTTCAGTGGTAATCTTCCCATTTGGGAAAATTGAAATTAGAACAAGAGTTGATATGAAAAGATAGAAAGTGTCTTTAATTTCTGCAACATTATATCACAAGGATCTGTCCAATTCACGTCTAGCAAAGGCACTTATCAAAGGGTTATGTTTCTTCCTTCATTGAAATATACATTTCTCCACAAGACTGAAAACATTCCATTTGTTTCTTATTTTCGTCAACACACTGTAACTATCCTGAACTGTGTCTTTAATTATTGTGCTTTGTACCCTGAACAGACTACAAGAAAGTAGGCACCAGGACAAAGAGAAAGAAGGAAGAATGTCTTTGAATTTAAATTTCAATCACATGGTTGTTTTAATCATGAGATTAAAGATGTGGACAAATAAGAGCTAACGTGGGGCCTGGAGACAGTGAGAATGGGGTGTTTTGCAGATGTTTAAAAGTTACTGAGAATTACTGGGATATACCAAGAGACTATGCCTATTATCTCTATGTGAATGCCTCTAAAGCAGCATTACCCAGACATATGGAACAGGTTTTTCTCTCCCCAGAAAAAAAAAATTAAAATGTACAGAGAGGAAGTAGAATGAACACAGAATTCATTTATTATGTGGCTCCTGTGGACCATATTACTCGAGGAATGACACTAAGCAAGCCCCCATGCAAAAGTTGCTTTTATAGCTAACCAACTCCAACCAGATGTTTAAAGCATTTTCAATTTCCCCGGAGTTGAACTTTCCGAAATGCAAATGAGTTCTCTTTAGTTAGTCCAAAGAGGTTTACTATAATTTTGAACAAACTTCTTACAGTCAAACATTATTAAAGAGTCCAACTATTCATTAAAGAGTCCAGATTATACTGTAAATCCAAAATCAACAGAGATTATTATTATGCTTTAACTTTTGTTATACTACCACTTAGCAATCTAGAGGACAATTCTGGCCTCATTTTGTAGGTGTTAAGATGAGGCTCAGAAAGTCTTTTTAGTGGAGTATCTTTTGTTTAAAGCAGAAAACACACTCACGTACACACAAAGATGGATACTCTTTCATGTGAGACTCAATAGCAACACATTAGCTCTAGCAAACATAAATTTTTAAAAAACAATACAAAGGAGAGAATAAGTATTGCTTTACAACAAAAGAAAAATAAAAGATAATCTGTACTCATTTATGTTCTCTGAAAGACCGAAACTATACCTGTGCTTTAATTGTTATGTTTCCTTCCTTCCATGTATTCACCTTTGATTATTGCCTTCAAAATATTCCTTTTTTTGGCAAACTTCATTTTCAACAGCAGGAGGCAAATCAGGCATTTAAAGAAGTCTCAAAGCAAAGTAGGGTAGAATGTCTTTGAATTCAAATTTCATTGTTGTTTTAATCATGAGATTAAAGATGTGTACAAATAAGAGCTAGTGTGGGGTCTGGAGACAAGGAGAATGATGTTACAGACATTCAAAAGTTACTGAGAATCACAAGTGGGTATACCTGAAAACTGTGGTTATTATCTCTAATAGACTAGAGATAGAAGAAAACACTAACCTCTTGGTAACCTTGTATTTTTATAAATGAATTGAACCTATAAACAAATTGCAGATATGAAATAAAGATAATTTTTAACTTTCTCATCAACTATTGCCTTGATTTTTATTTTCTCAAAAGGATAGACAACGCCTCAAATGTGGAAGAGAGGTGAAAATATTATTTAAAACAAAACTGTCTGGAGTTATTGCTGCCTTCAAAAGGGATAACGTTGTTTATAATTAGGACAACTGACATCCATACTCTTTCTTTATGCTCACAGAAACTGGTAGGGAAGGAATAAAGAAAAAACTAAAATTTTAAAGCCTTTACTATTTTTTTCTTCTTCTGTGCTTCAGAAACAAAGAGGTCATCTAGGGCTCTGCCTTTAGAGGAAAAAAAATCTGGAGTGAAATGTCTTTTATTTTAGTGAGAGTATTAATGAATCTTTAAATATGCAAAGGCTGAAGCTGAGAAGGAGTGAAATATGTTAATAGTCATGTATAAAATGTGATGGCAAATGTATTTTCAGTAGTATCAGAGAGTAAAGATCCCTGAACAATCAGATAAGAGGAGAATTTTTTAAAATGTAGCTAAAGCAGAGAGAGAGAGACAGACAGACAGAGAGACAGACAGAGAGACAGAGAGACAGAGAGAGGCTAGAGTCAGCAAAGCATGGTGAAAAGAGATTCCAAGAGACACAGTGGTCAACCGACTAGCGAGAACACCCAAAATCTTAAGAAAGTGATACATCCAGAATGTTTTGGTGGTTTCTCCAAAGAATTAAGGAAAAAGAGTATGTTCCAAGTTTGAATTATTTTGGAATCAGAGAAAAGAATGGCCACAAGAAATAAAATGCAAATGAAATATCCTTAATCTACTAGAAAATGAATGAGGGACTTCAAGTTAGTCTACCTTTTGTATTTGATGCAAAGTCAGATGTAGGCTAGTAGATTAGTAGATAGGCTGGCTCATAACATGGGCTTAGCAGAGGCCTGTTGGCATGAAGACATAAGGAATCTTTAGGTGAAGAATCGATCCTAAGATGGAACTAAAGAAACTAGATAAAATTCAAGAGGTAATGAGAGAGAAAATTTTTGAGATCAGGGTTTAATTTCCAAAGCTTAGATTGCGCTTTGATGCTGAGCTTGATATAGAACCTCATGGAAAAGAGGTGAAAGAAAAAAAAAAAAAAGAATTGAAATACACACACAGACACACAAAATTAGAAAGACTTGAGAGAGAATAGTCATTAGTGCCTCAGAGTCTACAATCAGAATGCAAGATAAGAGAAATGAAGAATATTGCCTTTTTGTAATTAACTTGTGTACAAGAGTTCATTATAAATTGTATCACAAAATAGTATTCTGCTTGAGAATTTGACCTGAGAAAGGATGATGATGCCTTAATCATTTAGTGGGACTAGCCAAATTCAGATTGGAGAACTAACAGAGAACACCATGCATCAGAGGCACCGTGGGCCGTCATAGCATTAGCAGGAACAGAGGTGAATAAATGAAACATCACAAAGCAGCAAAGAAGATTATATTCTTGAGCACTTATAAAGGTAACACTTTGATTTACCTGGGGGACATTTGAGATAGATCGACTTCTAGAAATCTCCAAGTAGAAGTTGAACTGGAAAATAGCCTTTCGTTATTGGTAGCATGATTATATTTCACTCCCATTATGGGGTGGCTTGAGTAAAAGAAGTAACCTAATTTTAAATTTGCTTCAGTGTGTATTAATCTAAAGTAAATTTCTCTAGATTTATAGCTCTTTAGATAGTCTAATCAATCAAAAGCAGGCTTGCTACTATTAATAATAATTGAAACTCATCAGCTTAATGTCACCGGAACTCACCATTGTACACTATCATATAATTTGGGGTGAGACACACAAATGTGAACAGTATTATATATAGAAAATTTATTCTGCAGAATATAGACACACCATATTTGCTCTTCTCTTGTTTGGAATGTAGAATATTATTAGCAGACATGATTTTTTTCACATTTACATAAAATGTACAGTGTTTACCTTCAGGAAAAAATTGTAGAAAATATTCTACTTTTCTTGTAAACCAATATTTTTACTTTGTTTTATCTATGAAAACACTTTTGACACTTATTTTACCCAAGGTATATTTTAATGTTGAAATAATATGGCAATTGGAGCAATTTTTAGTTATAAATTTATTGACTTAATTGACGTCAGGGAGAATAAGTCATTCTCTGGCTGTGTATTCTTGAGAAAATTATTAACAACAATTACCTTGCATTCCTTCTTTTTGGAGATAATAATAACTGGAATTATAATAATTATTGGAATTTTATGATAAATAAAAGAGATAATATGGGATGAGCACTTTGTATAAATCACACAAATTATACAATTGCTTATTATCAGTAGAAATTGAACTAATCATAGTAGAATCCCTGGGAATTGCCTCCTGACTGACATTTATATACAATTTCCATAAACTATGAAAGAGCTAGTCAGTAATTTTTTGTTTGTTTGTTTGGTTTTAAGGATGACACAATGTTTGGGGGGGTAATAAATGGAGTTAAGCTGTAGAGTATTTACAAAGTTATGAGCAGAAAGGCAGAAGAAAAAATGTTTATATGTGCAAAGTTCCTGCATATATAGAGAAAATTTATAATTCAACACATAAATAATAAACTCAAGATATCATTTTGATATAGATCTAGGATTGGAAAACAATTTAAAAAAAGAGATAGCAAATTTTTCAAGCTTTGAAAAAATTACTTAATTCTGCCACTATATTGAGAAGGTAATCATTGGAAACGTAAAATGAGTGTGGCAGTTTTTTAATAAAAATTGATTTATACAAACAGGCAACTGGCCAGATTTGGCACACGGGTCATAGTTTGCCAACCCCTGATATATAGTATAAATAATGGCATAATTCTAGATAGTTTTCTGATAACATTAGTCTAATATAAGACAATGAAATTCAAAAGGCCATTCTGGGTTGGCAATATCAAGAATTCTATTAGAAATCAAGTGGTTATTTATTTATTTAACCAACATTTATTTAACAATGGTTAGTGGCAGGTACTCTGCTAGTACCTATAAGTATAAAAGACTTATAGGATATGGACTTTACCTTCTGAGGCGCAGACACAGGTTGCATGATGACTGGCTATTAACACTTCAACAAAACTATAATGGAGAAGAAAGTTTTAAAGGCCCAATTATAATGATCAAAGGATCAGAAAGATTTCTTTATAAAAATACACTTAAATCATTAGGACTTCACGATCTGTAAAGAATAACTAATAGGTGATATGTCTGAATCTAATAGAAGTAACTTCATAGATACTAATAGGTTACATGTGGTTATTTGCATAGTAAAAATAGCTTGGAGGGTTACTTCTGTTGAATGTTTTTGTGTGTGCTACTTTAAGAAAAACACACTTATATAGCAGAAAAAAATTTCTAAAAAAATTACATATCTAATACTCAACAGTTCACATTTTTTTATGTATTATCATTCAGACTTCCTATGCATATATACTTTTGCATTGTTATTATTCTAGCTGAGACGTAATCCTTTTCCCACTTAATATTATAGCATGTATTTTCATGTCATCAGCCATTACAATTCCATTCAATTTTGTACTCTCTTCTAATGTCTTTGACTTTTCGCTGTACAATATGTTACCTTTTCTTTGTAATATATTTATTTTTAAGCAGACCCTTCTCTCCTGAGTTCAGATATTTACCTAAACTGTTTATTACTTTTTCTCTTGATTAGCCCACAGATACCTCGAACTCAATATGTCCTGGATACAAATTATCATTAGCCCTGCTGAAAGCTCTTTTGCCTCATTTACTTCTCATCTTCAAATGGTGTTATGATAAACCAAACTCTCAGGGCAAGATTCTGAGGATTATTTTAGATTTCTTTCTCTCCCTCACTGCTTAGTCTCCAAACAATTATGTATTAAATCCTGTCACTTTTACTTCTTTGGAACCAATGCCTTAATCTAGCCAATAACATTGCCCACTGTAATTGTTGTAAGAATTCCTTCACATTCAGTCGATCTTCCAACTTGGTGTGGAATTAGTCATTCTAAATATACATCTGATTCTATTATTCCTGGATAAAATACTTCAGTAACACGGTGATAATCCAGACTCTCTTAAACAGAAGTACTAGAAAAATAACTTAAGCTAGTTTACAATGAATGAGACTTGAGTGATTCACCAATGTAGATGAGTGCAACAGGGAGTTCCTGGCACAAATAATCTTTTTAGGTCTCTATCTCTGTTTCTCTGTTTTTGTGTCTGCCACTGTTCTCTTTTTCTCTGCTTCTCTCTCTCACTCTCCCTTTCCCTCTCCCTCCATTGTGAATACTTCTTAACCAAATCAATTAAAGAGTATTTAAAAAGCTGGATATGCATCCAAGTACCTTGGAACAGAATGCATACAAGAAAACAATATATTTAATGTTAGGAAAAGAACGCTAATGGTCTGAACATTGCTTAAGCTATATCCCACTTGAGACTCAGGCATATTATCAGACACACAAATAATTTTTTTATTATTTTGAGTTAATTTGTGTGAATTAATGCATATAATTTATTTTACATTTAATTTATTCTAGATTATTTTTGTTATTTTCAATTTTTTATTGAGCAAGTTAATTTAACAATATGCACCACTGCTTTCATCAATCATATTCTATTAAGTGAGAATACTGATAACAATGCATGGAAAATTCTTTTGGTATCTAAAATGTATAGACTCGAACAAATTCAGAAATTTAAAATTACATATGAAAATGCACATGAACACACACACATAAACTTAAACAAAAAAAACTTTCTTATTTCAAATAACCCAAACTATGTATCAATGTTCACCATATGATTCTAAGTTAATATCATTAAATATAATAATATACACAATATTTTTTAATAAAATGTATAGTTTTGAGTGCTCATTATTATGGGAATTCAATAAATTGATAATAAAAAGAAAAATTACAGTTTTTAATTCAGAACTACTATTTCAAGTTATTACTTTTTGCTAATTTTTTGTACCTCATAGATTTGCAGACCTCTCTTATTATGTGCATTAATATATGTCACTATGAAAACCAACATAAGGAGGAGATTAGCTCCAGCTCTGGGGCAGTCCTCTCAGCAGGGGCAAGAAAGTATCAACTTACATATGCAGAATGATGTTTCGGGGCCTCTTTGTTGAAGTTTCCATCTGCCAGCTGATACAAGATGTTCAGTTAGTTATAAAGGCAGGGAAGAAGAGCATACATATGTCTCTTTGGTAGATCTCCATTCTGCCTAATTCAGAGGATGAAGAAGGAATACTGTGTTAGTGAATAGGACTTATTGTTTCCCACAGTGATTTACATATTTATAGACATGCTTTTCCATTTTTCTTACTGAATCTTGAACCACTTAAATCTATATTATACCAATTGTCGATTACAGTTGTTTGAAATTCCTGATTTCTTGACAATATTTTTGAAGATTTCTTTTAAATTATATTTACATAGATGCTCAAAAATGCAACACTTAAATTCTTTCACTTAAATGTTATATAAAAGACCACACTAATAGTCTAATTCCTTGTATGCATGGAAAAGCTATTATTTTTACAAGAAAGGACACAATCTGTTATTTAAAACTTATTATCTCTTTTTCAAATGATAATTTTCAAATAGAATTCAGGCTGAATAATTAATAAGTATCTAATATTACATAAAGACATTACTACATTAAGCATTATGAGTACCTAGTACCTATCTTGGATTATTATATTTGTATTTTCTTATTCCTTAACTGAGATTGAGTAAAGATTGAGTAAAGATAAGGAAACATACATGTATTTACTATCTTAGTCATCATATTTGTCTGATTGTTTTTAATAGTATTTGTTTTAATACAGTAGGGGAGGTCACTGTAAAAATAATACACTAAAATTTGCTAACATTGAGTATGTGTGACAGAAACATACTGAAACTGGACCATATTGTTAGGAAAAAAAGAAAGAAAGATAAGACCATGTGAACATCAGGTTACTTGACAAGAAATTAATTAAATCAGGAACTATTATAATTATGTTTAAAGTACCAATATGATGAGAAAACATGGAGGACACAATGTAGTTCTAAAATATTAACTCTGAACTTGAGAGATTAAAAATTAATAGCAACAGAATTTGCAGAAACTTTGATAATGGTAGTAAATGTAACTACATTATGAATACACACTGTTTTTAAACCATTTACTGGAAAACTTTGGTTCCCAAGAACAATTCGAGGATTTAAAAATCTTTAGCTTTGAAGTTTACTAGCAATACATGTATTTTAAGTACTTAAGATTATATTGAAAAACACTCATGTATAATTTACTCAATCTGAATACATTATAGAACACCAGTAGATTAACTTTTGCTGCAAGGGTAACTGGCATAGGCATTGGAACTCATTTTTGTGCAGACCTTAAAATAAATCTCTCCTACTAAAACCACGTTAAAATGCATTTGAATTTCTTATAATATTTCTCATAGCTCTTCGTTTCAATTCACATCTACACATAGGCACTCATGTAAAATGTATATCTGAGTCCATGACCAGAACACAAGTATACCATGTCCATTAAATGCCTAGTAAGTCTCAGCCGTGTGTGCTGCGAGCACACTGTCATCGTGGGATAACAGTTTTTCAACTAAAAGTAAACACAACACACTGTATTATGATATTGCATCATTTTAACATTTAGAAATTCTAAATATTGTGTTCTAATATTATTTTGAGACGTTTTAAGGATTAAGAGCAATTGATTAAATTTGTACATAGAATTTATTATTTTACTTTAAAGCTTCTTGATTAACTTAGTTCAACAGTATCTGATTTTACAAAGAGATCTTAAAAAGGCCTGGTTACTATGCTTTAAATATACAACCTATTCCTGGATGATACTTAAGAAACTGTTAACAGGATTATTCTATATAAGAGGTCCTCAGTTCTGGGTAGAAGGGAAGTTTAATTGGCTTTTAGTTTTGTTGTACTCTATTGTATACTCTTTTACAACATGGTTATTGTTTAAAATTTTTATCATGTGCCATCTGTAGCTTTTAAAAATAATTGTACAGTAAAATGTGTTAAATATTATAGTTAGGATTTTTTTTTTTGAAATGTCATTTGTAACTACTTCATTGTGGGAATCCAAATGTTCTTGATTCTATGCAAACAATGTAAAGTAAATTGGAATCTGAAATTTAAGTGTTCTTGTCAATAAACTTTTAAATAGGTAAATGTTATATATTTTAATTCAAGAAATACTTTATAAAAATACATTTAAATATTGTTATTTTCATTATTGGTATTCCACTCACAATTACATCTGGGCAGAAAAAGTTTCAATTAACATATTTTTTCAAACCATTGATAGAAGGCTTGACCTTATATTTTCACTTGTATTGAATCATTCAATTCTTATAAAACATATGTAACGTAGGAAGTATTATATCCATTTTAGAGTGAAGAAAATTGAGGCTGAGGGAAGTTTGGAGCCATCACTAAGAGCAAAGTTCTATTATATAACAAAGCTGTGGCTTAATCCAAATGTTTTCAACTCTGTATTCAGCCAATTTTCTGTTTTCTCACTATATTTCTAGGGAAGTACACTATACATATGTGAAAGAAAAAAAGACAAATATGATAGTTTATAGTATATTCTCTATAAGAAATTGAGAATTTAAAAAATGATGAAGAAATGGAAATTATAGTCCAGGAGCACTATGAGGAAGCTGTATGAACTCAGTGCTCTTAATACCAGCATTGATACCTGTGCAGACATCTGCCTTCATGTTAATTACTAGGCATATGCTGAGTTGATCATGCCGAAGTCTATGTCTTAAGAATCTTTCTGGTCTCCTTGATCTTTTAGAACTGAAACCTTAATTATTATTTCTAATGCACTGCATGAAAAATAGTATATGTTCATTAGTAAATATATGATGTATAAATTCTCCCTCTTTTCCGTCATCCACCCAGTGACTAGTTTCATTTTCTTAAACCCCAAACTGTTGATTGAGAGGTAGTTACTTAATGCCATAATTGTTATAAGACTATTTGTTATTTGTTTTCTTACATTCATTGGTCCCTATTGTCATGTTCAACTAACTAGTCAGAATATAACGTATTATTTTATTCATATAACCCCCTCTCTGTCTTCCCCACATCCACCGCATTCCACCAATTTTTACTTGCTTCACTATGTACTATCATGATACTATGTTCTCTCTTCTGCTCATGACTTCCTGCAGAGCTTACAACTTGCTGCATTAACCAAGTATCCACCCCACTCAATTTATAAGTCTAATTCCAGGCCAGTTCTACCCTATATGATCCCTCTCCCTATATATAAATAGGCAGGGTCCTGCCCTGTTCTGAATTATCACATAGAATATAATTTACCTCATCGATGTGCAAAGACACTACTCCAAGAGACATTTGGCATAAGGGAGAATTGAAACATGTCTTATGATATTTCGATGATGTTACCACTAATAGTAAACCCAAGCTCTTGAAACTGTCTTTTTCTCTATTCTTATTGTCATTGTAGTAAGTTTCCGCCCTTACATAGTCCCTGCATCAGAGATGCCTCAGATATGCAATTAAACTTAACTATGGTACTATATATACAACGCTAGTATAAGTCACTTATTCAGGTTTATTTTTATTTTATTTTATTTTACTTTTTTTTTTTTCGCCTACAATATCCTGTTTCCCATCCAAGTACTAACCAGGCCTGACTTTGCTTAGCTTCCAAGATTAGACAAGATCGGGCACATTCAGGGTGGCATGGCCATAGACTCAGGTTTAAATATAAAAATTTTTCTTTTGTTAACCTCTACTTGATATTTTCGTTTCATTCATTGATTTTTTTTTCTCCAGAATCTTGTCAATAAGGGCTATCATTATTCTGACAGGTGTATCTCATTCATTTTACTTTTTTTCTGTTTAAACAAGTTACTTTAGCTCTACTCTTTCATTTGATCTCTAGAAGATTAATGTCTTTTACTTCTCAATATTTTCTTCCCATTTATTGTAGCACATTGTAGTGAGTGGACCTGGACTCTGGGTCCAGAGTTTTGAGTTCTAGGACTGGCTTCATCACTACACTTACAACCTTATATAATATATTTCACTTCAGGAAACTTTAATTTCATCATTAAAAACTGGGAGTATTGGTAGTGAAATCTCTAGGGTTCTTGCTCCATTATGATTATTCAGTTCTCTGCTGAAAGGTACTTTTGTTTTTAACACTGACAGATTTTTCAGATTTATCATCCAAAAGTGTATCCTCTGCTCTTTTTTCGTTTTCTTGTCCTCCATTAAATATAAGTAAATCTACAAATTTTAGGAAGATAAACTCATAATTCTCTAATGCTTTTGGGAAGTGGCGATATTTGTTATAACTAGAGGATTAAAAAAGTTTTGACTTTATAAATGAGAAAAATTCATGTTAAACACAAGGAATTATATATTCTCTAATCACTTTTCAACATGAACAAAATCGACTATATTGTTTAGCAAAGGACAATTGCTAAGCCTTATGAGCTGAAAACACTCTAAGAAAATAATCAATCACCAACATATTTTGCTAATTGTCAGATGACTTGCTATCATAGGCTCTATTTTTACATTTATTTATTTAGTTATTTAATCAATCTTTTTCATAAAACTTTCTTTTCTTTTATAGCTTCATTTAGGGCAATTTAATCATGTTAGTGAACTTTTTTTCCTAGGTGCCTTGGTTTTAGATGTGGATGAACAAGATCATATTAACTCCTGTGAAAAAATGCAAAACATTAAGGCCAACACTCCGATGGATGGAATAAAAATATTTATCCATGTCTCTCACCTTCTAATTCCTTACTGTCAACACTTAATAGTTGGAGAACATAAGGGTTCACTGTCTTCATGTATCCCTTCTCTGCCGGGTCCCTTCCTTCAAGAATCTTAGAGCTGTTTCTGCCTTCCTATATTAACTGTGTACTACTGCTATGTTTTCCCTTTAACATATGACTTACCTTATTTTTAATTCAATAAATACTTATAGAGTAGGTATGCATATGGTACACATAATCAAAGATGACTTAGATACAGCCCCTACTTTCTGAGGGTTGGGGTAACTAAGGGAGAATGTACAAACAAATATAATAGAAGGATTAGTGGGATAAGTAGGGATGTTAAAAAAAAAGGTTATATTTGTTTAGGTTGTTTCTTGTTAGCTATGATTTAATCATTTGACCTATTTTAAGTGTAAAAGACTAGAAACAGATTTATACATAGATTTTCACAGTGGATTTATGCAGTTTACACTGCCTTCTCTAAGGATCAGTCCTCTATTTTTTTTTTTAATGTTTAATATTATAAAAGTGGAAAAAATATTTTGGTGGTAAAGGAGTCTTTCACATTAATCCTTTATTTTATACTAAGTAGGCAAGAGACAAGCAAGTTTGCTCAGCAAGTAGGCAGTAGTTACAAGATAAGCAAAAGAAATGTTTCATATCAGTAATAAATAAATTTTTGGAACACTTATTACAGGCCAGGCACTATTCTTAATTCACTCATGTAATTTTTAGAATATCCCCCTGAAGCAGAAATTATTATAATACACGTTTTACAAATAAAGAACCAGTGAAGAAGCACACACAGAAAAGTGAAGTGAGTCAACCAGCTATAAATAATTACTCGAGGTGTTTTAGCTCAAGAATCCATGTTCTTAGTCTCTACCAGTATGTCTCCCCAGGGTAATAACACTGAAATGCTATATCTTCTTACAGGAAAACTGTTCAGGGTGCAAGTCTTTGACCTGAGCTTCTAGGTGGCAAGTAAGGCTGCAGGCTAGAGGAGAGCAGCAAATGTCTGTGCAGTCACAACACTTGGAGCCAGGCTGTTTCTGAAACTTTGTGTGAATCATATCAATAGTTTTAGATGCTTTAGAAAATGAATGTAAGCTATTCTATATAAAATGCGTAATTCACTTCTTTGAATGAGGATGCTTGTTGGTGTTCAGTCTCCTCCTCTCTGTAGGTAGGAAATACCAAGAATTGCAAACTTCTATCTTTTGAAGAACACTTGTATTTTATTGGCATCTTTTCAGTATGTACATCTGGGGTGCATCACATTGAAAAATGAATACATACCATAATGGTGGAAACATGTTAGCAAGATAGTTGGATTGAAAATTTGTTCTGCATCTTACCATCACCTAACCATTAGAAATAGCTGGCTTGAAAATATCAGAACAGCTGTGCTATTTTAAAGTATTTTGATTCCTAAACAACTTCCTACTATTACTTTTTATATTTGCTTGTTTTATCCGCCTGTGCAAATGAATTATTACTTGAACATGAAATAGAGCAGGAGAAAGTATGAAAGAAATATGCTAGAGTAGATATATTTCCAGACCCAATAGTCATGGATGTAACTGATTTGCCAACTGCATTCATTTCATACATTTTTTAAAGAAATGAATTTGCTACCAAGGAGCCAGAATTGAAAAAGTCCAGACTGGTTTGTGACAGTTTCAGGCTAATTTCTTTCATTCTTTTTTTTTATTATTATTATTTTTAACATAATTGAACTCTGAATCAACAAAATATTTTTACTATATCATGTAGTTTGACAATATTAATTGAATACTCCCCCTTAGAATTTGAAGCATGGATAAAGAAGACAAAATAATAGAATGTTTCCAGAGGTCAAAGGTTAATCAGCAATCAATAGTTTCCTGTGCAGGTACTGCCATTCTGTGTAAAAAAAAAAAAAAAAAAGAAAGAAAAAAGAAAAAAAAAACCTAAATACATTGTCACTAGGGTTTAATGCTTAGTTTGCTGGGTGAGAGGAAGACAGATCCACTGGAGGGTGAACATAGTGTCATGATAACTAAGGTCAAATTTGTTTGCTCAAGAATTTGCTTTGAATTTTAGTTATTCAGCTGTGTTTACTAATAAACTGTGCAAGCATATAAACAAGCAGCCTGAGAGACACGATGGCTAGACTTTGTTTCCAAAATATTGGGCCAAATTGCAATGTCCATTCACAAAAATACTTCCATTGGTTAAGCAAAAGATTGCTAAGCAAAAGAGTATAATTATTCTAAACTTGTAATATTAATATGCTATAAGCTGCTCAAGTTAATGACTTAGTTATTAATGTTTTATGAGTTATAAATATGATATATATATTTCCTTTAAGTAGTAGTTTTAAAAACAAATTTAACTTTATTTTTCTTTTTTATTTTTCTTCAAGGTAACAGTGTTTTAACATTGCTAAAACATAGCTCAAATTAATTTAGCCATTTTTCAGTCATTTATTTAGTCATTTATTCAGAATTCCAATTAAAGGTACTTTAAAGAGCTACTAAATTTTCTTATTTAGTTTGTAAATGAAAAAAAGGAGAGTTTGAAAGATTAAGATTTTGAAAGATTAAATATGCATGGGAACTAGAATGGGTTATTCAAAAACATTCAGAAAACTACCATTTTTATAGGAATTTTTTTCTGGCACAGTTATATGGATCCCTTGTTCATGCTCAGTATTATATAAAAGTTCATAGACCTGTATTTTGATCCAAACATAAATATTTTGAGGGGTCAAATTTTGGCCAAACCTTTAGAGAAGATTCTCAATTTTTTCCTCCATATCCTCTTGCAGCTGAAGTAAACAATTTTCAGCACCGTGACAAAGCCCCACGGCAAATACCTGCATCTCTCTGCTTCTCTGAGGCTTTCTCCGCTCCAGAAGAATGACATGCACTGGGCTTTACACCCCCAAGGTCAACCTTAAACTAATGCAAGATTCTTTGGGTGACAATTTGGAGGCATGCTCTGTATGGTTTCTCAGAGGGGAGAGCAATTGAATGGAATATCTATTGTCCACAGCAGCATCCCTCTCATTAATATACCTTTTACTGGATTTTCTCCCTTTCTTGTTTCACTTATCCCATCTTTCCCTCACTCCTGTTTCCTAAGATCACCTCCCAAATAAACTATGTTATTTCCTATCTCATAGCCAGATTTAGCGATCACAAAATTTCAATTTCAATTGCCCTTACTGCCAGACTCTAGATATCAAAAGAAAACCAAAATTGTCTTCAATCGTCCCCAAAATTTTTTGGCGGTGCGTGAAACTTAAAGGTTGCTATGTTGTTCAGTATTTCTAAAACAAAACAAAACAAAACAAAACAAAACAAAACAAA
>NW_011888785.1:21313104-21339446 GCF_000151845.1 Pteropus vampyrus | reverse complement strand
TATATTAGCTTTTTTTTTTTTTTTTCCTGTAGTCAAAATATGTCTAATTGCATAGGGAACCTTTTTTTTTTTTTTCCTAGTTAAGATCCTGGAGCAACATATCAGTAAACGAACAAAAAAATCTTAAATTAGATTTTTGAGACAAATATAATAAATAATAATGGCAAGAGCCATAAATACTTATTAAATATTTAAATTTGATTTTTGCATAGTTAAAGTAACAAAAGAAAATGAGAGGAAGAGAAGGAAAGAAGAGGGTTGAAATAAATTGTCAGAAAGTTAATTTATTTTGTAAATCCTTTAAGAAACATAGATCTGATTTAATAAATTTCACTTAAAAATAGTTATATGTAGTGAAACTTATTTTAATTTTAATTATTATTTCATGGACAAATTAAATGGATATTCTAGCAACTTTCTATTTACCTTATTTATAATGGAAAATCTGTCTTTCTGTTTACATGGTACTTTAGAAAGTCAAAGTGTCTTTTTGCCATTTTAAAATTCATTCTTTTGTCTTATATACACAAATTATACATTTTTTTAAAAAATAGCATCTCATTCTTAAGAACTTTAAATGACATTGAAAATGTTACGGAACTTTTTCTTTCTATATATTTACTTTCCTACTTGGCCAGATGCAAGTAAATCTTGCATCACATCTAGTCTCAAGGTGAGATTTATTATCCTTTTAATTTATAAATACATTTTGTTAAGTGATACATTAATTTAAAAACAAAATTAACCTTAATGGATAATTTTCAGAAATTAATAGTATTACAAACAATGCATTTTTAAAATTATGTTTATAGTAGCTGTACAGATATTCAATGTCATCTGTAAACATTTCATTCTAAATAATAAAGTTACAGGATGACCACAAGGCTCAGTTGAAGCTAAAGCTTGAGAATGTCAAACTTCTCCATTTTACTTCCCTGTCCAATTTTTATCCTGCCTTCTCCTCCATGATGAAAAGGGAGAGCATTACTTTTTGATCAAAAGCCAATGACTAAATTTAATAAAAGTTGTTTTCTTTTCTTCTAAATCTTCTACATTTTGGCCAAAATATTCCCTGGAGGCAGGAAGCAATTAATTGCAAGTTTTAGTTTTTTAGCATCTGCCTTTCCCTTTGGTACTTGACTGAACATTATATAAAGGAAGGTTTAAAAAGAAGATGGTGACAATGTCAACAAGACTAACATTTTTGCAGTGTGTAGGTAAAGAAGCTGATAACATAATTATGAAATTGGAAGACAAATCGTTGAATGTGAATGATTACAAAATTGGCTCTGTAGGTTTTAGTAGATCCTTAGTTCAAAGATATGAATGAAAACTTAGGTATAATGAATTTCTTTTCATCAAATTATTAGGTAGCTAGTCAGACATGAGTGGCAGGGGAACAAAGTAATAGGGGCCCAGTTCTGTAATCACAGAAACTTCTCTTGAAGACCTTCCTTAAGACCTCCCAGAAATACCTTCCTTTTAAGATTATAAATTACCCCAAATCCTAGAGCATAAAGGCCATAAAAGCTGCTGGCCTAAACCAGATATAAACGCATGCGCAGAAATTACTGCCCATAATTTCAGCTTCATTATACCATCATTATAATATTATGATTATGTCTGGAAGTTCATGAATCTCATTATAACAGATTGAGACTGAGTACACACACGCGCACTAGGCAAACTTATTGCTTAGTGTCAATCGGGTGTCAATTGAGGTGACCTCACTTGCTAATCACCCAGGAATGCCTTTGGAACCACCCATCACAGCCCAAATATAAGACAGACATTCCTGCTTTTAGGTCCTTTTTGCCCTTTGAGGCTCCCTTTCCTTTTTGCCCTTCTGGGCTCTCTTCCTTTTTTGGTAGCCTTTTGTGGCCCTTTTGCCCTTTTGTAGCCATTTTGGCCCCTTTGTGTTGGTCACAGAGCTGGGACCATGTGCCTCCTTAGGGCATTCTTTGCCTTTCTAAAACATATTTTTAATAAAACTATTAAATCTCAATGACTTGTGATTCTTCACTGCATCATTTGAGGAAGAACCGGGGAAAAATGCTAACTACAGGTCTGCGTTGTAGTTATCCCTCTCCCTCTCCGCTACCGTTGGGGTGACGCCGAACTTCCATCGGTCCCAGGTGACAAAATGAAATTAGGTAGATCACGATTTCCTCAAAAATGTCAAAACTAACATTTAAATTTAATATTATTAAATAAGTAGTAGCAGTAGCTGTTAAAATAATTGATCATTTCTATTATATAATATTTATTCCTTTATAAAGGAAAAAATCTGTTAAATAAAAATTAAATATTAGATAAGGAATGTGTAGTGTATTAAATGGTATCTTCTAAAAAGATATATTTATGTCTTAACTCTTGGAGAGTGTGAATGTGACCCTATTTGTAAAAAAAACAGTCTTTGCAGACATAATTATCTCAACATTAAATCATCCTGGACAATCTAGGTTGACCCTAAATCTAATGATAATTGTCCTTATAAGTAAAGACAGAAGAGGAAAAGACACAGAGAAGATTATGTGAAGACAGAGGCAGAGACTGGCGTTATGTAAAACCAAGGAATACCTGGAACCACCAGAAGCCAGAGGAAAGCAAATATAGGCCCCTACACCTTTTAGAGAGAGTGTTGTACTGTGCATATATTGATTTTGCATTTCTGGTCCCCGGACTGTAAGAGAGTAATTTCTGTTGTTTTAAGCGATCCAGTTTTTTTGTCATTAGTTGCAACAGCCATAGGAAACTAGTACAAAAGGTAACTATATATTTATATAATTTATTTATTTCAATTACTGTTCATGTGTGTTCAATATTTTATATTGGGAATTAAAATTTCTATCCTTTATGAGGTGTCAACTCATTAGGTACATAATGATAATAACAGTTGACATTCATTCTATGTTGTCTGTGTAGAAGGCACTGTTCCAAATGCTTTAAATATTAATGTATTTAATCCACACAACAACCTAAAAAAAATTAAATCTTTGAAGAGTAGAGATAATTGCGGGACAGACTATGTCATGAACTGAGGATCCCACATCCCCACAAATGGCGGAATGGGATTTGTGACCCAGGCAGCTGGGCTCCAGAGCTTATTGTTGAATTGTCATGTTACGTGAGTTGAGACAGAAACAAGTAATAAAATTCAAATTGATATGGCACAGAAATCCTTTTTTCTTTTCTTTTTTTTTTTGAGTAAGAATGCTAAAACAAGAAATTGAGTCTCTGAAAATTAAATGGGTCCTACATAGGAGGATAAACAAATACATTACCATTAGTAAAGAATAGTGCTGATTCTTCAGGTCTGTTTTTTTTTTTTTTTTCTCTTAACATTAAGATTATCTGGCTTATGCTAAAAAAACAAACAAAATAACAGCAACAACAGAAAATAGGCATATATTTCTATCTTTAGATTTTACATGGAACTAGAATCCTGCAATGACCCTTTCCAACTAAAACAGCATGGAAAATCAAATGCTTTCAGTTACTTGATTGCATCATTACTCTAGCAGATTAATTCAATAGATGTTAAAAAAAAAAAAAGATATATCAGTGAATTCTAACAGCTGAATAAAAATATTTCAGCCAATTGTAGGCTTTGTGTTTGTTAATTTTTCCCTGAAGACCTATAAATTGAAACCATTGTTGATCCTTTTCTCTTGAAAACAGCAGTCTAAAATTTCAAGCCTGGCCTAATATGTTTACTCCCCAAATTTACTTTTTTCTTTTAAAAAATTGTTTAACCATATTTTTCCTTTTAATGCATACTATTTTTGATTTGGTTCTTTGGCCTAAATACAATAAGGTAGTCAATCCTCATGGTTAGCACACTAATACAGAAACTTAGAATTTAAGAAGCTTTCCAGGTAGAATATAGGTGGATTATACAGATGGGCCCTAATTCCAAAAACAGTTGTCCTTATAAAAGACAGCAGAGTCATTTTGCATCATTGAAGCATTTTCAAAAAGTAGGAATTTAAAATGAAAACAAATAAATATGAGTCGATTTATTTCAAGCTTATTTAAGTCAAGGAATTTTTTGTCTACTGAAATAAATTTATTTTTTATAATCTATTTGGTTCTGTTATATGAATTTTTCATCTTCAAAATTTTACTAATTAATTCTTATACTACAAGTGTGACTTTTGAAAATGTATGTACAAAAGCAAGGACTGGTTCATAAAATGTTCTCAGATTATTATATTTTTGTATCTTCTATACATGTATTGACAATGTGTTTTCAACACTACAAAGAAATATTAGCACTAAATTGTCATTGAGTAGGTAAATTATAAAGCATGAATTAACAGAAAAATACTTGATTTGTTGCTGTTCTTTTAAAATACCAACTGAGATATCTTGACTGCCACAAATTAAACACATGTATTTTTTTCAAACTGGTTTATAAATGTTTAATTTTGCATTTCTTAAAGAAAGAAGTCAAAGTGTAAATTTCCCCATTTTATTTCTTTTCTTTCGTAACATAAACCTACCATATGGATATATTAAAACACGTAGTAACTGCTATGGAAAACAGTATGGAAGTTCCTCAAAAAAGACTATCATATGATCCAGCAATCCCACTGCTCAGTATATATTTAAAAGAATTGAAAGCAGAGTCTCGAAGAAATGTTCAAACCCATGTTTACTGTAGCACTATTCACAATAACCAAGAGGCGAAAGCACCTCAAATAACCATTGAGGAATGACTGGAGAAATAAAATGTCATAATACATATAATGGAATATTAGTCAGCCTTAAAAAGAAAGGAAACCCTGTCACATGCTACAACATTGACGAACCTTGAAGGCATTATACTAAGTGAAATAAGCCAATCAAAAAAGACATTGTATGATTCCACTTATATGAAGTATTTAAAGTAGTCAATTCATAGAAACAAAGTAGAATGGTGATTACCAGGAGCTGTGGGGAGGGAGAAAGGGAAATTGTTTAATAGATATAAAGTTTCAGATTAACAAGATGAAAAAGTTCTGGGGATCTGTTTCAAAACAATGTGAATATACTTAACACTTTTGAACTATATACTTTAAAATGGTTAAGATGGCGAATTTTGTTATGTGCTCTTTACTGCATTAAAAAAATGTGTATAAGAAAATATCTGAAGCAGAAAGATTGTTTTCTAAAGCTGAGTATTTTTAGAAGATATTTCAAACTGCAAAGAAATAAAGTGAAGGTATGTTTTTTAAAAAAATCCGTGAATGGGATTTTATTTTGGACCTTAAATAGTGGTTTCTTAAATAGAATTTATTTTCTAAGAAGTTTTTTTATTTTGGTAATAAATACAGTACTTCAACAGGATGGCAGAAATCCTGAAGCTTATGGAAAAGAGAGAAACAAAGAACGGGCACAAAAAGATGTGACTTGATTTACCTTGGTTGCATAATATTGATTAGCTATTAACCCATTTGTGGGTTAGTTTAAATGAAATGAAAAGGTTTTATTAGTAAAGTCTTGGGACTGTTCCCTATGAAGGCTATATACAAAATTATTTTCTCAGGAGTTTTTACACACAGCTTATTGCAGGAGAAAGAAATGACAGATAATCTTTTTAGCTATTTTTCTGCAAGCTCAACATTTAAGTATATATTGCTTGCCATGATCAATTAAGACATTGTAGATGTCCCTGAGGAAGTAAAAAGTTGTTGTCTGTCAGTAAATTCAAGTCATTAAATGTGAACATGGTTTAGGGTTCTTAATTGTTACTCATAGCCTGTCTATTTAGTTCTTAATTACCTTTGTATTTCAAGTGACCTTTACAATGGAGAAAAAAAATTAAGCAAAGAAGCAGCAAAGTGAAAAAAATCTTTGATGCCTCCATGCTGAACCCCTGTTAAAACATCAGTGTATACATCCAAGTGTTTTCTTTATTCATCTATATTATATGTTATACAATATGCCTACATGCATACACACACTGATACACATGTACAGAGACACACACATTTTTTATGAACCCAATTGCTGTTTTGCAATTTAATTTTTTTTGTTTAATTTTTCATGAAGTTGGTTACTCTATTATTGTTTTTTCCTCTGCCCTTTAATTGATAGAGTTGGTCTTTGGCATGCTGTTACTTTTCCACTTGCTTTCATATTGCAGGGGTACCAATCTCCTTATCTGTAAAAGAGAGAGTTGAAATTGTGTTCTCTAGAGTCCTCTTCTGACATGGCCCTATGTATGATTCTAAATCCACAAGCCCCGGGCAAGATCAGTCAGCCATCTTTAGTTACGCTGCCCAAGTTATTGTGATGGTCTGACTTCCTGCATTCTTGTGTCAAGAACTTGTGGAACCAGTGTGGAACCAGTGCGAGCTAGGGAGGTGGCTACCTATGTAACGCTCTTGTACGCATTGGTGTCTTTCCACAATGCCAGGTTTATTGAGTGGAACCTTCTCAGATAAATTAATCAAGTTAATACACAACATACAGAGAGGGAAAGTACCATCTTTGGCAATAGAGCAAGGAGTTGAAAGTCCTTAGCGTTTCCAAAGCGAGCTCTGGTGACAGGCAGCTCCAACAGCTGCATGTCATTCCAGGCCAGTGGCTACAATGGGTCAGAAGTTCAGTGTTTTGGGCTCTAGTGCACCCAACTGTGATGCTATCGGGTCAGTCTTGAGAGTCATCTATCTGTCTAAGGTGGTCAGCTTATATGGACCTTACAAGGTGAGATCCTCATGCCTATGGGCTCTTGAAGATAGAGGCTGAAGTCTGTGTTTTTGGGTATTCTCATATGTGCAAGTTGACATTACTGTAATGACTCCCATGGAATCTTTTTTGTAAAGTCCAAAAAGTCCTCAATTCTTTATGCCCAATATGGATATACAAAGAGTAGCTTATTTTATGAAATTATGAAATCCTTAAGGATATAGGCTTATGTGTTATACTTCTTTATATGCACTAAAAAGCAGATGTTCAATAGACACATATTTATTATAATCACAAAAAGTACTTAAATGCTATACAATATTGTATTAAAAAGAAAAAGAAAATGACTGTCAATTAAGTTTCTTAACTTTTTCTTGGGTAAAATTTTTTATTACAATTTTCACTCTTTAAAGAGAGACAATAAATATCACTGTGTTCATTGTATCACTTTCCCTTGTACATCTTGATTTTGAAACATTCTTTCCTCACCAGAAAGATAGCTTTGAATAAGTAAATGTTTAATTGTGGTATGGCAGAATATTTGCATACACATAGTTAAAATATATAGCTGCTGGAGTCATTGAAAACAGCATTTCTTTCTATTGGTCAAAATGTTAGATATACACTTAGGACAGGCCTCAAAAACTCTTGTTTGACTTCAGGTGGATAGATGGTCATTATATCTAGACATTTGTTTGAAATATAGCTTTGCTACTTATTATGTGAATTTAGAGAGGTACATTAACCATAAGGAGATCCAGTTTATTTGTAAAATAGGAATTGTAGTAACTATCTTATATTTTTATTAAGGAATCCTTAAGATAATGCGTGTAAATCACCTAGCATTATTTTGTATAGAGAGCCTCAATAAATAATTTTGTTAGTATTTCTATTTATGATCTGGAAGGACTGATAAAGTACATTTTCCTCATCTTTAACACTAGCTCACTTCCATTCGTCAGCATGAATGAAAAGATTGTGTGAGAAGTATAGAACATGTTGAGCATAAGATCCCAGAACCACAGAATCTAAGAGCAGAAATAGACCCCTGAGAGATCAAATATTTCTTCACACATTCTTCACACACGAGTAATACAGATACCTCATCCAGATGAGAAAATGGAAGTCTGCATGTTACAATAGAATTCCTTTGATCTCACTCGGAGGGCTAGTCCTGATTTTCTGTTTTCCCACTCAGTACCTCTTTTTCCACATAATTCAGTGTCCTCAGACAATGAGAGATCAGTGTAAAGAAACTTGGAGAAAAGTAACAAAACAAGACCTAAAGATCGGATATTATGAGCTATTGACACAATAATGCTGTGTCGCCAAAATGCTTGGCAACATACAGCAATAAACATTTTTGTTGTAAATCTGTGGGTCAGCTCCTTATGCTGGGCAAGGCTGACCAGTGTTTCTGATTTGGCTGGGTGACCTGATACATCTGGATCAGTTAGGCAGCTCTCTTTCTGGGGATGTTTGGTTCTTGGTTGAGAATTTCAGCTCTTCTTCACATGGTATCTCAATTTCTAACAAGATAGCTTTTGCTTGGTCATATGGAATTGGCAAGAATCCAATAGAGAGCAGAGACATATAAATCTCTGGAGGCTTAGGCTTATAACTGCCACCATGTCACTTCTACCACATTCCATTGATCAAAGTGAGTCACAAGACCAACCCAGAACCAAGCAATGAGGAAGCAGACTATGCCTCATGATAGAAAAAGCTGCCAAATTCTATAGCTAAGGATGAATACACTGAGGGTTGAAGAACTGGGGCTAATTATGTTATCAATCATAGGAGACTCTATGACTGAGTACTAAAATGAACATTCCCACTCTCTGTTCTAGGATATTTCTTCCAACTAATTGATACTTTAATGTTTAGCTGCTAGTAAATCGATATAATAAGAAAATGTCAATATTCAACAAGAAAAAAAGCCAAAACAACATCTTTTAAATGTTAATTAATTCAATTGAAATGCAAAAATGTAAATATCAGTCTGTTCTCTTTTATATACAACTCTATATACCTTAGAGTGGGTGTGGGCTAATTCTTTTTTATATATTAAGCTAACCATTTGAAATTTCTTTGCTAATTTCTTAAGCCAGGATTAGGAAGATACACTGTCTTTGTTGATTATTAAGCACCAATGGTACTAACTATATCTCATCATGTGAACACAACCATTTAGGTACTCATTAATAAGACTTATTATAACCCTGTTACAACACAACATATCAAAAGATGTTGAAATTATTGGTGATATATATTTGTATGGCTTTAAAAATGTTTAATTTTATTTGTATTTTATTTATGGATAAGAATAATAACTACTAAAACACTAAGTCATTTTTTTTCAGTCTTTCTAATAATCGAATAGATCGTAGTTGAAGAGATATATATTGTAGAAATCATGTGACTAGCTTATGTATGATGTAAAACTTCTGCCTTCTTTCTAAATTTTCACTGTTTATTTAAAAGAAGCCAATCTGATAGGCTGTCAGTAAACCATTTGCAGTTACCTCTTTAAATATTAGTTATTTTCTTTAAAGACATAATTTAAGATATTAAAAAATAGTAAAGATGAGTCTCTGAAATTTATCTTCTATCATAAAAGAACATAAACTTTTTTAAAAAGCTTCATTTTTTATGATTTTCTAGATAATTATATATATATAGATATATATATATAGATAGATATATATACTCACACATGTATATAAAATTTATCTTGACATAATGGTAATAAAATAGCCATACCATTCACTTAAAAAGTTGCTAATTTTTGCTTAAATAAATTATATATATAACAAAATATACTATGAGAGAATTGTTTATTCTGTTTTAAATATAAACTTTAAGGTCATTCTTTTACAAATCTTGAGACAATTATACCTTAAAGAAAAAAGAAGAGCTAATCTCTTCCTAATGGTGTTAAGGTTACCCTACACTCAAACCCAAATCATAAGAAGCATTGAAAGAATTTAGATAAAGAATAAATGAAATACAAGTCAGTAAACTTTAATAAAGGTAATGATGTCAACTGAGTGTTTTGAAGACTTGATGTCTTTTTACATCAAATGACATTATTAGAGATATTATTAAAATTGATAGCCAATATTATTGAAAACTTTAAGATTTTAAAGAGCTATCAATGCAAGGCTGTAGTTAAAAACAAATGCTTCTTTCTGTACAGCAGATTTACTTTTTCTTTATTCATTTACCAAAAAAATAGCATTTATAAACATAATATAAAGATTTTCTGTTTTCCATCTTTATTTCTTCAACCTTGAATGGCTTTCAAATTCTTTCATTAGCATAGGATTAAGACTTTCAAAAACTGTTTTCCTCCTGACCATGTTTATTGGCAAAGTGATGTGCTAGGTGAACTTCTAACACTTGGCTAATATCAAGCCTTGGGTAATGTGCTGTTTTTGAAAGTTCTCTACTGCAGCTTTGCCCTTTGTTGTTTTACCTGGTTAGACAGAATAGGTAACTAATCTAGAAAAAGTTATGTACTGTGATTTCTATAATCATGTAAAATGTTCAGTATTACATTACAGTCTTCTTAAATGCAATCAGATAAAATCCAACAACAACACCAAAAACTCTCAAGTATTCATGTGGAGTAGGGTGCAATAACCTTTGCTGTTTTTCCAATAATGTGTTTGGCACTTATTGCTTATAATAAGCTTTCTTCCTGTGCTCTGGGAGAATTTGATCCTTCACTGAGGTAAGTATTGCCCTAAGGATTTAGAGAAGATGGAAAGAATTTAGAAACCTCAAAGTTGGCTTCCATGAACACCTGGTCAATTATTTCAGACAATAAAAGGGAAGTATGGCAACTTATAATGTAGTTAATTCATTTCTGTACTACACATATACATGGATATTTGCTTGTTTTCCTGCTGGACTACTTGGAATGACTTTATGGAAGATGATCCTTCAGAATCTGGCTTGATTATCTAATTTTACATTAGAAAGAATAGAATTAGTCAGCCATCTTAAGACTAAACACCTAAAAAGCTACCAGATCATTATGATTGGTAATCAAAGTGTATGGATAGTTAGGGAGAGTTTGGAGAACTCAACTCTTAGAAATTAATCTTATGAATTTTTTTTTAAACTTTAGGTCTATTTATGAATTTTTAGTGTTGTAGAAATATATTTGACACTGAGATTCAATCTCTGCATGTTACCTGTTATTGTGGTTGTTTATGTTCAGTAAGAGATAAAAATAACTGTCCCATTGTCTTTCTGAGTAAAATTAACAACCACAAATAATAGCTAATAAAATATGCTATTATATGACATATTAATCTTTCCCAAACCATGTTGATTATTATTATTATTATTATTATTATTATTAATTAGTGCTACCGTTATTATTATTATTACTATTACAGTTTTACTAATTAGAAAGTTTAGGTTTAGAGTAGTTAAATAATTAATTGCCCAGGATGACCCAGTTTGCAAGTAGCAAAACTAGAATTCAAAGTCAGGTGTGATGTCTAAATATTTTGAGCTCTTATTAGTTGCTGCAGTATATACTAAATCATTCAGCTGTATTAGAACCAATCTCACAATTATATCTGTAATTATGCACAGTCAAAAACATTCCACTGTAAATAAATGTACGTGTGACAGAGACTTCCTTTTCTATTGCATGATCTCTTTCCTTTATGCTTACTAGTACTTAACAGGAATATATGTTGGGGGAAAGATCATTTCTTCAACTAATGGTATGGGGACAACTGTATATCCAGATGTAAAAGAATAAAATTAAACTCTTATACCATACACAAAAATCAACTGAAAATGCTATGTAACTTTACGTCTCTTCCAACCTGCAATTCTTCCATCAAGAGATAGAGTTGATTTTTTCATACCTTGTTTCTTGACTTACCCATATAACTTGCTTTGAGCAATGGAAAATTGGCAAGTGTGGTATAAACAGAGACTTGGGAAACTATTTATGCATTAGATCTTGCTCTTGTTGCTTTTTGGGACCCTGATGCTACCATGTATGGAAACCCAGGGTAGCCCCAGAGAATTAGAACCTTCTTAAAGGAGGACTCTGTAGACTAATCAACTTGAGACCATTCTAGACCATCAAGCCTTGGCCAACCCTGCCTGGAGAAGAAGAACTGACTAAGAAATCCAAAGAATCATGTGAAATAATAAATGTTTGTGGTTTTAAGCCAGTAAGTTTTAGGGTAGCTTTTTATACCACAAAAACTAATTGATATATTCTCTAGTTTTCCTTTGTTATCGTAATTGTAGATATAGATCTTTAAGAAGAATTTGCTAGCACTTTTGACATAAATAAAATATCCAGGAATGTAAAAATATAAATGTTCACACAATTCAGTAATTCTAGGAAGGAATCTAATGGTTATATTCAGAACTACAATGAATGCCATTGCTCAGTTCACAGTGCAAATTAGGTCTCATTATGTTGCCAATATTATGTGAGGAAAATGAGAAGTACAGTTATGTTTATGTTGACATGTCTTCATTGCAAGGTTAAGCGTTTGATTTGTTTATACTTTCTCCCATTTCTCTGGTTCAGCTACACTGTCTGGGTTTTAACAGGCTTCAGTATTCCCCCATTTAGTGAGACAGTGTCTGAGTTAAGGATTAACATTTGTATAGTGAAACATAAATGCTTGTGAATTGTATATAATATTTTAGCAAAAGATTATTTAGTTTTACCATTTTTGCAAAGTTATGGTTTAGCAAGCAGCCTTTAGCTACCCCTTACAGTTCTAATTTGATGGATGCTAAGGATGTAACAAGAAGAGTGGAATTTTTACTCTATCATTAGTAGATACAATAGGTAGCTGCTCTGTGTTATGATTTAAATAAAATAACTTTCAAATTTTTATCTTTTTAAATTTCTCATCCTCCTCCATTCTAATTGCTTGTCTTAACAAATTAATCTAAAAAGTTTTCTTAAATTACATTGAAATAAGTGTGTATCCTGATAAGATTAAGTAATATAATGTTTGAAAGTTTTCGATACACATAAAGTTTTATGTGACTATAACAGTTTTACTATCTTGTGTACATTTTTTTTAAAATCATCTGGTTTACCTATTTTTGCCTTACTTTCAGTCTCCTGAAATAAGCTTTCCCTGTTTCCAGAATCCAATGATCTAAATATGTTAGAGCTAGAAGAAAACTTAGTTCTCTAAAGTCTATATTTAAAATATATTTTATTCCTATTTAGAGTAAAATGCATCTGTAGACATATATATATAAAATTAAAGCAAGTTTCAGAAATTAATTATTCTTGATAGTCATGTATCCTTATACTTTCCATACTATTTTATTTCCATTCTCTTCTATTATGGTCTCTCTCTCTCTCTCTCTCTTTTTTTTTTTTTTAATTTGGTGACTACTTACTAAATTGATTTCACATTTTGCTGTTGGATTTTGACATACTGATAAAAAAACTGTTCTAAAATATAAGGAAGAAAATAATTCGTAGCTTAAGATATGTATTACTGTTGTAATTCTTTCTTCTCATCTTTCTCTGCTCTTCTAGCAAAGCAGGTATCTCTATTCTAACCTCCCCTTGATGCAGAGAAGATATTGTCTCTGCAGATTTTAAGCCTGTGACCAAAATCATCCCATGAGTCTTCTACCCTTGAATCTTCTTTTCTTTGATTTTCCATTTATCATTTATGACTCCTGAATTGATTTAGTTTATTTCATCTTTTTCAAAGTGCTATGTCTTAACATTCTGTTCCCCTCAAACTCCCCTGCAAATATATGTCTTACTTCCAGTTTCTTTTCAGTTTTCTTTTCCAGTTTCATTTTTCTATTCCAGTTGACTCTGCCCCACTCACTTGCTCTTGTCCACAACAACATATGATCACAGATCTTACTCTTGTCATTTTGTGGAGTCCCAAACATCCATAAGAACAACTTAGAATGCCTGAGATCCCATATGGACAGCAAAAATGACTTCCAAAAAGGGAGAAATGAAAAAAATATTATTGTAAGAAATGGGTCCCTCTACTGGTCAAAGAAAATAATAGAGATTTTATTAACTAACTTTTGCTTTTGAATGCCTTTTTTTCACTTTTCCATATAAATATTTGACAATTAAGTAAATAACTTAAAGTTTGAGGACATTTTCTTGTTGAGAAATGAGTCAGGTTATCTCTCATGTATAATCTGAAGCCCTGTTTCCCCCTGCTTCTCCGAGCTGTCGCTCAGTGAATGGCAGCTCTTGCCTTTCTGCCTCCAGTGTCTGTTCTAACTTAGACACCCTCATGGCTATGAATACCCTCAGCTTCTACTCTCCCTTGTGTTTTTCACACCAAGCTTTTCAATTTATCATCCTCCTCACTTGTCTCTTCTACCTTTGTGAGGGATGAAGTACAGCTACTTTCAAACAAAATGGTATCCAATCTTGCCAGGCATATCCAATTTAAGTGGGGTAGGTTTTTTAAATCATCTGGTTTCCACCATGACTTCCAGGGCTGTTTTCTGTAGGGTGGGGATGCACTTACATTGTCCAAAGAATCTCACTGTGGTATCTGACCTGGGTATGTCCTTCACTTGTGATTGAAATCACGTCCTCTAACTTTCTCCTCTCCTCTTCATCAACCTGAATTTCCAGTTACTCCGTTTATTGATTTCAGCTAGATAAAGAAAGGAAACAAACTACAGGATCATAAATCTCTGCTGATAGGATTTTGTGGTTTATAATATTATAAAATTAATTATACTTCTAATTGATGAATTTCAACATGAGGAACAAAGTTCAGTCAATTGGCCTGAGAACATGCTTGAGTGATAATCTTACTCCACATTTGATAGTTATCTCTTGTCCTTTCTATATTACTCTTTTGTTAGGCTGATTCAGTTCTGATTGTTTGGATTACTTTTTTTTTTTGTAACAGAACAATTCACATAGTAATTTTATCTTTCAGAAAGGCCAAAATGTAAATTCTTTTAATCCTTTTACCTGGAGAATCAGCTGAGAGTTTTTAATATTGAAGGGGAAAAGCAAAAAGTAGAATCTATTCTTGAATAAAAGAGCTGCTGAACATCCTTAAATCTAGAATACCTCAATCAATAGAAGCTGAGAAATGACAAGAGCAGGCTAATGAAAAATGTTACCAGACAATGTTTTCTAGACATAATTTGTAGGACCCAGTACATCTAGTATAAAATTTTAAAAAGGGCATGTGCGCTCAAAAATTATTAAAAATTTCAATATGGCAATAGCAGAGCATTAAATTAAACTCAGATCCTTCTAAGTGTTAGGTAACTAGTCAGACATGAGCAACAGAGGAACAAAAGAATAGGGCCCAGCTTAGAGACCACCCAAAGAACACCCTACTGGTATTTAGAGAATCCCTCCTGCATCCTAGGAGAAAAAAGAGATGAGGGGACATAATCTACAACTGGTTTAATCTGGCCACAAATGCCTGCACAGAAGGTACTACCCTAATCTGCCCACAACCTAAGCTTCATTATACTATCATTATAATACTACCATGATTATGCTCAGAAGTTCATGAATCTAATTATAACACTGAATTCTGGGTTAGCACGAGCACACTAGGCAAATTTATATAGCAGCCAAGTGTCAATCGAAATGATCTCGTGCTAATCACCAAGGAACACCCTTATAACTACCATCGCAACCCAAATATAATACAGTCTTTCCTACTTCTGGGCTATTACAGCTCTCGATCTTCCCTGGCTGTAACCTGAGCCCCCACCCCTGGGGTACGTATCTCATTTTCATGTTATCAGCCAGCATTAGGCTTGACCTGTCTTCTAACTCAAAATGTGCCTTTAATAAATGAATATTTCTCATAATTGAGTTGAAATTCATTTCTTCATCAGTGATAAGGACCAAGAGGTGTGTGTTACCGGAACTCTGATCGCTGTAATGGTAACATAGGCTTGGGGCTCTAGGCAACTGCACACGTCATCACCCATGAAGCCAGCCTTGTTCCTAGAACTTTTTCTGTAAACGTATACTTAAAACTTTTAATCCATTCTCAACCTGCCTCTGCCATTGCATTAACCAGTGTCTCTTTGTTTCACAGACAGATTTGAGAAATAGCAGTCTAGCTGACTGCTAATAAATATATAATAAATGTATATTTGTAAATTAATATAGATACACATGTACATGCACATATATATGCATATATCTATATCTATATATAGAGAGAGAGGTACACACACACACACACACACATATATATATATATATAGAAAAAATGAGATTTTTACTTCACACTGTTAAACAAATATTTCTAAGTGGTTCTTTAAGATTAAAATGTGAAAGGCAAAACTATAAAGTTTTAAAACTTTTAAACAACAATAAAAATTATGACTTCAGGTCAGGGAGTTATTACTTGAAGGAGATGTAAAAAAAGTAAAAATTGATATATTTAACTATGTCAAATAAAAATATTACTTTAAGTTACAAGACGTTTTCAACAAAATGCAAAGACAAGCTATTTTTTGATAAAGTTATCCGTCATACACATAGCTAGCAAAGGCTTACCAGAAGAATATACAAAGAATCTTTCAAAAAAAGCAATGATAAAATTTTAAAAATACAATAAGAAAAATGAATAAGCTCGAATGGCCAATAAACCTATGTGAAAGATGTTTATTGTCAGAACATGTAGAGGTACCAATTCATACCTCATACTCAATATCCTCATCTTTCCACACATTCATCTGTGCCAGCAGCCTGGGCAGAGTCACAGAGTTTGATTCACTAAAACCGAGGTGGGTCCTTGAAAAGTTAACTTTGAAAAAGCTCTCTGAGAGATTCTGATGTGTACCATGGTTGAGACATAATTTCCTGAACTTTTGTAAATCCTTGTCCAAAGCAATCAGTCATCATATCCTAAAATTGTAACTTTTAAACAGTTTTTCAGTCTGTCATTTCCTCTCCATTACCTTATTTCATACATGTTCAGAAAGGGACTATCGTATGAACAAAGAAGTTGGTCTTGAAAGCCATTCAGCGATGTGTTAAAGTTGTAAAGGCATTGCAAAGCCCGTCAGCCAAGAAATGAGGTGGAGGGTGTTCATGAGTGTCTATCCATGTCCTCTTTCTTAGATGACATTCATCTTCTCCATACTGTTTCTCTGTAACTCTACATTTCATTTCAGAGATTTCATCTCCAAATCTCAACAAGAACTCTATCTCACGTCTTACCCTTTTATTCTCATTTGATGGAGGGAAGGAAATATTGTTCAATTCTTGGGAGGAAAGCAAGAGAAAGAAATCAGGAAAATCTCCATCCAGGACGCAGATCTTACCTTGAATCTGAAAAGATGATTAGTTGCTCTGTAATGGGGCAGGTAAAAGGCAAGCCTTGGTAACAAAAATTTTTCTACCAATTGGGTCAGAAACAACAAAAACTTTGCATGGTGTCTTACAAAAGTACATTTCAGCTAATCTCTTTATATACAAAAGACTATAAATATTAAGAAATAAAAGACGAAAAATATAGAAAATGGGCAAAACATGAATAAAATTTATACAGAAAAATATTCATAAAACATATAAAAATATGCACTATTCTAAATAAAAAACACAATGTAAAACTATACTCAGATTACTATTTCTCACTTATCTGACTGTAAAATTTCCAAAGCTTGATAACATACTCTGTAGCTAAAGCTTTTAGAAATGAGGGACTCTCCCTTGCGCAAAATGGTCAAGCCCTATGGAGGAAAATTTGGGAATATCTAACAAAACTCATATATGCATTTATCCTTTGACCTTGAAATCTCACTTTTGGGAATTCACCTGGAAGATAAGGCTTCCAAAATACAAAACAATGCATACAAAAGACTACTTGTTAAGATGTTATTTGTAAATGCTAAAATTGGAAACCTAAATGCTCATCCATAAGAGACTGGTTAAATAAACTATAGCATAGCTACAAGAAGAAGTACTAGGTAGCCATCACAGATAATGAGAAAATATTGTAGAAATTGATGAAGAAGTGATACCTAGCAGACATTTTTATGGAAAAAAGCAAGGTGCAAAAAGTACATTTAATAACTCGATATGCAACCATTTGTGCAAAAAGATAATATATAATTTTTCCCAAAACAACTAGGGGAAGGATAAACCAGAAACTAATGGAAGTGGTTATTTATAGTGGAAGGGAAGGAAATGGGGGAGCTGGATATGGTGAGAGAAAGATTTCCTTTAGCGAAATTTTTAACATAGTTCAGTGTTTATATATAAATAAATATAATATCAAAAATAAAAGAAAACAAACTGCAAAATTAAGTCAAAATAGAAAAAATGAGCTAGCTATATCTTAAGTTAATAAGATAACACACAATAAAAAAATAATTCAAGTAACTTTTGAACACAGTGCTCTGGCTGTCCAACCTTAATAAAATATATTCTAAGCAAAAAAAAAAAAAAAAAAAAAAAAAGCACTAGAAAATAAAAATCTAAAGGTCTTTATTAAGTAAGTTTTTAGTAGTAATAGTAGTACTAGTCCTGGCACATTTTTAATGTTATTTCGCATGTATTGTAGATGAGAATAAATAAACAAATATGTCAATATTATTGAAAGATTTTTCACTGAAAGAGGATAAGGTACCACTCTAAAATAAAAGAAGGTAAGAAAAACAGTGTTAATGTTAAATTTTTATTAGAAATATTAGCTTAAACTCCTAATTAAAAACACCCTGGCAAAATTCTTATATCCATGGCAGAGGTTTGGAATTGATGATAACTTGGTAGCAATGAGAAAGAAACACGGACTGCAGAGATCTTGGTTTCTAAAGACCATTATTGAATAAAAGAGATGGATATTTATTATTCCAGAAGCAAAGAAATGTTAAAACACTAAGAGAATCATGGAAAAAGAAATAGAACTCAGCACTGACCCAAAGGAGCTTTCACTATTTTGGTTAATTGGAGAATTTAATAGAATAATGCCAGTCTTAGATTACAGTGCCTTAAAAAAAAATATGAGACCAAAAAACATACGGGGGGAAAAAAAAAAAACACTAAAGAAAAGAAAGGTCTCTTTTTACAGAAGAATGCCAACTAGTAAGTGTAGAATAAATGATGAAATTAGAGAACAAAAACCAGTTTGTATCTCTCAATGTAATTACTGATGTAGACTATTACTATACATGAATGCTGAAATCATCAGCTTAAAAACTGTTGGAGAAGACAATTTTTGCATAGTTGTAAATTATCACCCTACAGATTACTAAATAATTACATGGGAAAAGAAAGGAATATAACAATTACTACCCTTAACTGCATAATTAGATGTCTATCTCACTGACAGTGGAATAACTTGATATTATGTGCCTCATGATGTGATGCTGTAGGAAGTACACAGAATTACCTGTGTGCTATTATCACTAAACTCATTTTATCTAATGTAATTATGAGAAAATAAAATAAGGCAAATTCAGAAAATGGAATATTCTATAGCAAAGAATGGTCTGGACTCTTCAAAACAAAAATGTAAACAAACAAAAAGTAGCAAAGTCATGAAAAATAAGACAAAACAACAGGAGTGTCTGAGGGATACTAGATTAAAACAGACTAAGTAGTCATAAAAATCAAATACACTGCATAACATTTGATTGTGATCTATATCAAGAAAAAACTATAAAAGACTATTGGGACAGCTGAGGGGATATATGGCTGAAGACTATATGCTCAATTATTTTGAAAATATTTTTAATATTTTTAGATCTTATAAAAATATTGTTTATGTAGAATGCCTTTAATTATAAAGGCATATGCTGACATTTTCATGAAGAATTATTATGCCTGCAATCTATGTTTCAAATGATTGAAAAATGTATAAACATTAAAGAGAATAAAAGCAATGATAAAAGATAAACATTTGGTGGTCTAGGTGAAGGGTTCACAGTATTCATAGCAGTGCTTGTTTTCAGTTCTCTAAGAATAGGCATTTTTTTAAAATATAAAGTTAGTAGGGCAGGAGAGAATACTTTATCTTATTTTTACTGTTTGCAACTCAAATTCTGCAAGCCATAATCCTGCTCTGCCTAAATTGTAACAAAACTACCTTATTAAGCAATCATGTTACAGCAAGAACGACCATATCACCATACCCCAAGAACAATTCAGTTTTGCATATTGTTCCTTCACTTCAGAGAGCCAAGAGTCAATTCCTACTCTTTTTGTTCCTTCCCACACTCTCTCTTAAAGGAAGAAGCCCAGCTAAACAATGCACAGAATATGCATTAATGTAAGACAATTTGTAATATCTAGTTTTAGTTAAGGTGATTGCATTATTGCTATTACTATTGTTTTTGCCTTTTCATATGATTTTTCTAAGAACAACAACAACAAAAAACCCTATGACAATTGGGACTTATATTTTCCAGCTTTAGGAAAATTATAATTACCCCCAAATTTTAAATGCCTCCCATATATAAATATGCTAAATTGTATGAGTTTATGGGATATTCTCACAAAAATTTCTGGTAGGTAAATATTTTCTGAAATAGTTATCACAGCTGTAATTCTTCCTTCAATATCCGTCTTCTTCTCATAATCATATCTCTATAGTCACTGAAACCTACAAATTGCTTAATAAATATATGTTAAATAAATTACTGAATGTGTAGTGACCTGGAGACTTGGAGATCAACAGCAATAAGTGATTAATCTTTAGTATGAGGGTGCTCTTCAAAGGAGTTGAGTTGAGAAAAAAGAAAAATAATCAAATGGGAAAAAGAAAAAGAATAAAGGAATAGGTGCAGGAGTTAATGGTGATATTAGGTAGCATAATCAGAGAGAGATATTTCTTTTATATTTTTTTAATATTCTCTTACCTAATCTCAAATGAGAGCTCACTAGCCACATACAGAGAGCCTACCATATTGGACAGTACAGCTTATAGAAATTTTCCATTATTACAGAAAATTCTATGAGACATAACTGGTGGAGAAAGTATAGAGTGAGAAAAAGGCCCAGAAGATAGCTAACATTTATAGGTAGAATAATATGGAAGAAAGTTTAAATAAAAATAAATATCCAGTAAAAGAGTCTGAGAGAATATGGTAAGGGAAACGAGGGAAGTCATATAAACAAGGATGTGCTTGAGTTGTCAGCTTCCTTCAACATTTTTACTTGATGTTTAAAGGAATAGCTTACTAGATCACAGAAATCTATTACAAAAGAAATTCTTCCAATTAAAATCTACAAATTTGAAAGGCCTTAAAAAATATTTATATTTCTGATTTTATATTCTGTTAACATACTAGATTTGATTTCTAATCTTTAATATTTCCAATTGCTTTTACAATAAATAATCTATAATAACTTAAAAATAGATATTAAAGCTTCCAAAATTGAAGCCTCCAAATTTGTGTATGCTGCATACAAAATTATTGCTATAGTAAATGTTTCAAAGCTAAACTCAAAGCAATTCAAAGATGTGTGATGGAAAAGAGAGGGGGAGTTAAGTCAAGAGGCAACAATTAAGGAAATGTCTTAAACACCAACTCTATTTTGGTTTACTCTAGCCTTTCCACTCTTCCCACTAGTGTTAGTCACCATCCCACAGTTTCCTTTCATGTCACTAAAGTAAGTTAACTCAGAAAATAAAGAGTCATCTGTCTTTATGCTTTCACTACTCTAAAAACGACTTCCATTGCCCACTACTGTGACATTTAAGTCTAGTCAGACTCATTTTTTCAAGTACCTCCACTGTCTGCTCAAAATAAACACTATTGGAAAAATTTACTGTAGTAATCTTATGAGTTGTCTCCCCCTCCTTGAACTTGAAACATTCCTTAAATATGTCAGAAAGACAAACCCAATCATTATGTTCAACAGGATTTCATTGAATTCTCTGGCAGTTCAGATAAACTACTTAATGAATGTTTATTATAAGCATGCATGGAAATGCTACATTATAAGGAAGAAACTACTTGAAGCAGTTATTCTACCTGTAAACAAAGTTTGCCTAGATGGATTTTATTTTATTCCTAGAAAAATGCCATGGGTTTGATGGAAAATTAAAGGATATGTCATCATAATTTTGTTTGGCTGACTCTGCATCTTGTATAACCAAGAATGTCTATTCCTATAGATTTTGATTTTGGCCCAAGTGAAAACTTGACAACAGACTATGATATGTTGTGCTGTTTCTAAACATTACAACTCCTGAAAAACCCACACCATCAGCTGCAGTGGTTACAGGAAATGAGAGAGGCTGGATATATATGGCAGTCCTAAAGGCTCCCATGAGTACTGTGCATCTCATTAACAGATCTCAAAGTTTATTTAAATTGTCATTGTTGTTAAAACAAATAATAGCTAGAACTTACCTATATTTTCAACAATAGTTTTACTATAAAGTATAACACTTACTATCAACTTCTATCTGATACCCTTAACTACTTTGAGATTTATATCTTTTTATTCAGGATTTTACTCAATTGAACAATAGAATAAAATCTGTTAAAAATCTTAATAATTCAAAAACTTATCATATAATCATCTGAAAAATAGCATAACTAAATAGAAAAACGTGGTCATAGAATATCTCATGGAGTCAAAATCAAAATTAATTTATAAGATGTTATATTGGGTTTTGGACAATCAAGTTTTTGTAATTTGAATAATTGCAAGTATCTTGTTCCACTTTGTAATATTATACAAGAAGTCATCTCCTGATCATATCAAAATTGTTTTTTCCTTCAAAATTCTTTATTACAAAAATCATTTCATTTTGCCATTTATTCTGTTTATTTCTCTGTATTCTACATAGAATATTTGGTACTTCCATGGTTAATTTTGTGTGTCAACTTGAATGAGTTAAGGGATGTATAGATAATAGGTAAAACAGAATTTCTGGATCTGTTTGTGAGAGCGATTCCAGAAAATATTAGCATGTGAATTGGTAGACTGAGTAAAGAAAATTGTGCTCACCAAAGTGGGTGGTCATTATGCAATAACCCATTGAGGTCCCACAATAAAGCGAAAAGGCAGAGAAAGAATAAATTTGCTCTCTCTGCTTGAGCGGGGACATTAATATTCTCCTGCCTTTAGACATTTAAGCTCCTAGTTCTCAAGCCTTTGGACTTGGACTTGCACTTCCACCATTATTCCTCTCCCCCATTTCAATCTTTGGACTTAGTCTGGGATTACATCATTAGCTTCTCTGGTTCTCAGGCCTTTAGACTTGAATTGAATTATACCACCTGCTTTCCTTGTTCTCCATCTTTCAGATGGCAGATCATAGGACTTCTCAGCCTCCATAATCACATGAGCCAATCTCAATAACAAACACCCTCTTACATATATAGGGTACATATATAAAATATATATAAAAGACATATACATATATATCTTTGATGTATATGGCATTTATTCATCTAACTTAATAACAGTTAGATGAATAAATGAACAAAAATCAATCTTCTAACTCCTGTTAGGTTTTGTATAAAACAATGTGCAGAAGAGTGCAAGGCTATGATTAAAATATAGCTAATAAAGTTATCAACAGATCAAAATCAGAGTTTAATAATTTTAATCCAAATAGTTTGCTTAATATTAACTTTTTAAGCAGAATTTATGTTTATATTTATGAATTTAATTTATATAAAATTTAATTTATGACAGAATTTATGACAAAAATTTTGAAACAGTAAATGAAGGGTATATATTATGATCCTTAAATGGTAGCACAGTAATTAATACATAGTACATGAACAATAAATATTTGTTGGTTTGAATCGATGTGCTTTGGATAGAAATGCCTTAGTTAATTCCATTTAAGTTAAAAATTTGTTTGGAAAGGATTATTTTCCAGCTAAAAGACATCAGTGACAACTTAATGCTATGACGTCTTGTCATGAGAAGACCATGTTCTGACAATGGCCTCGATCATTGTACTAGTTTATTCTTTTTTCTGAAAGTTGCAGCATTAAAGTCTAACTATTACGCTCTCCCCATAAGATGCTCTACTGTGATTGGCAGGGGGAATTTGAAGGTGGGCCTATATAGACTGTTACCATACAGATTGCATTCTCCAGAGTTGTGGTAATGAAATTGAAAGCCACCTTTTTGCAGAAAACCCTCAAAGTAATTGCTATGGGCTGAAACCTTCCCTCTTTGGAAAACAGAAATAAATAGTGCATTTTCCTTATGAACCTACTGTATTTACCAGTATTGTTCATGGGGTATACTTTGCTGGTTGACTTGACTTTAGTAAACTTATTATTATATGGTCAACACCTGCCCCTTAAATATAGAATAGAGAAGTTATATTATATTTGTGTTTGGTGAAATGAAGTGTTACCCAGACTCTGATGTGGTGAAGACCTTTTGTGCTCTCTATATTTATGGGAGCTACATGCCACTTAACATATACCAAACTGGGTAAGCAAACATGCTTGATTCAAAGTTCAACTTTACATGATCTCTGTGACCGGAGGTTGGGTCATTCAGTTTCTAATGTATAGTTTCAACTATGTTAAAATTCTAAATATGTTTTAAATCTTTAAATTAATTTTTAAATTTCTTACTGAATAGCTGCATATCGAATAAAAGAAAGACACTACGTTGATGGGTTTTTCTCTGTTAGCATAGGAAACCATCAGAAGTTTACTTCAAATTAGGCTTTAGTTAAGAAGTTATAGTTACAAAGTACAGAGCCTTATCTCCTTCTAAGGCAGCCTGACATAACGGTCAAAGAGTCCAGAAGCCAGGGAGGTCTGGACTTGCATTTCAGCTACCCTCTGCAGCTTAGATAACTCTAATTCTCTGAATCCTAATCTCATAATTTAAAAGTATTAATCCTATCCTGGAAGGTTGATTTCAGTGTTTTGAGATAATTTTTGGTAGAGAATATTGTTGTTGAGTTTAGTACTAGTACTCTTGTACTTTTAGCAAAATATTTTATAATCTAATTATTCTGATACTATAATCACTCACTACTTGTCTTACCGTGAAGACAGAAATAATACTGTTCTCATTTCTATCAACAACAAAGATATTGTTGAAAAACTATTTGCAAAACAACGGGGCTATAACAAATGCAAGATAAACACAGTTTCTCAACCTCTTTCTTCAAGTTAGTTTTTATTTCTACAGAAAAGTAATTTGACCTGGACCTTCTAGAAAAAATTACGGCACTAAAAGTGGGAGGGGTCAAATCCCATGAGTTAATTAACAACATTTTCCTCTCTCTTTTTGATGAAGAATTGAGATCAGTGGAAATGAAGTGAACTGAGAAATAATTGTTGATTAAACTATATATAGAGAGATTAATAATATATATATTTTATATATCTCAACTGCTTTCCTTTCATGATATGTGGCCAAGTTCTAAAGCACAAAACAAACTTTTAATCAAGAGTTCTCATAACCGAGGCATAGCCATAATTCTCTGCTCTCTTTAGATTGAAAGAAATGATGTTATAGAAAAAAAATGTAGTGAATGCCTGTCTTGCCAAGGAAACTAAGAAGTGTGGATAGAAAGCTAAAACAGAAAAATACCCTTTATGGAATTCATATTGTAATGAGAAATATAGGCAGCTCATTAGCTTCTGCAGTTGCACTCAATGTTTGTTGTCTTCCTGCTTCTTTTATATATATCCAGAACATGTCATTATAAATATGCTGCAATGAATACCTTTGTATACACATTTTGGCATACACATACAGGTGTGTCTGGAGCATATATTCCTGGAAGTGAAATAACTGGTTCTGAGAAAATACAAATGTTTTATTTTGTTAGAGAATATAAAATTGTTTTCTGTTGGAACCCCCAAACATTTACATGGGTGCTAATAAAACTTGGGAGTCTCTGCCATCAGAAAAAGAGCTGACATACAATTGGTCATACTTTTATACAATGTCATATCCTGCAATCGCTTTAAAAAAGTTAAGGCAGCTCTAAATAAACCAAAGTGAATAAACCTTAAGACATGTTTTTTTAAGAAAATATAGCAAAGTTTAGAATTAGTATATAGTTCTATCATTGCTTTTTTATTCTGGAACTTAGCTTGTTTAATTTCATTTTTTATTGTAAAAAAATACATAACAAAAGTAACCATCTTACCATTTTGAAATGTACAGTTCGAAGTGTTAAGTATATTCACATTGTTGATAAACAGATCTCTAGAACTTTTTATCTTACAAATCTGAAACTCTATACACATTAAACAACTCCCCTTTCAACCTCCCCCTCAAGCCCCTGGCAACCACTGTTCCATTTTCTGTTTCTATAAGTTGGACTACTTTAGATATCGTATATAAGTGGAATCATACAGTATTTATCTTTTTTCCACTGATTTTACTTATTATAATGTCTTCAAGTTTCATCAGCATTATAGCATGTAACAGCATATTCTTTCTTTTTAAGGATGACTAATATTCTATTGTATGTATATGTCACATCTTATTTAACCATTTATCCATTGATGGACATTGAGTTGCTTCCATCACTTGGCTAATTTATTTTTTAATTGGATACATACCTGATATGTAATGTATGCATACATGAATAATTGAAAATGTAGGATAATGTATGTAATATGTAAACACTTTACCAAAAAAAGCAGTTTTGAGAGCAGAGCAAAATGTCATCTTAATTCCTTACTCAGAGAATATTATTCCTCCCAAGATATAATTA
>NW_011888785.1:21308669-21312969 GCF_000151845.1 Pteropus vampyrus | reverse complement strand
CTCAGTGGTTTATTGCCACTAAATCCTACAATGCACAGATAAATTGAAAACTGGATGACTGTTTTCTTACAGTTGAAAAGCTACAAAATCTATTAGCTTTTCTTTCAGAGAAGAGGCTTGGCTTACCTGCCAATTCATAAGAAATTATAGTGTAACATAAAAAGACAATTATTATAAATAATTATTATATATAAACACTTTACCAAAAAAAGCAGTTTTGAGAGCAGAGCAAAATGTCATCTTAATTCCTTACTCAGAGAATATTATTCCTCCCAAGATATAATTACTCTTACCAATTCAATATATATCCCAATGATATTTTAAACAAACTTACAAATGTATACATACATATAAAAGTAGAATTATGTATTCTGTGATATTGTATTTATTCCATCATTTTCTTTTAAGCACAGTGCTTTTTTAGTATTATATTTGTATTAGTAAATAGAACTCTACCTTAGTTATTTTAACTGTTGATTAATATACAATTATTCATGATTATATGAATACTTTCATATCTTCTTTTCTTTTAACTATTTGTAAAGTTTTATACAAACATAAGAAAGTGCGCATACCAGTCAGTCTTTTCAGTCAAGCCCTCAAGAGTAATCACTATCTTGACTTCTAAGAGCATAGAGCAATTTTGTCTCTTTTTGTAATTTATGTAAATGAAATCATACTCAACATTCTTTTTCATGTTGAGCTTCTTTCATTCAATATTATGTTTGTAATCTTTATCTATACTGCTATAAACAGATATTCTCATTGTCATAGATGACATTGTAAGAATATAACACGTTTGTTTATTTTACTTTTGATAGGCATTATTTTTTTTAATTTGGACCTACTATAAATGGCACTGCTATGAACAATCTTATTCATGTCTTTTGTTGTATACATGTACACATTTCTGTTGGCTCCATATCTGAGAGTGGAATTGCTGATTTATAGAATATGTATAGATTTAGCTTTAGAGATCCTGACAAATCATTTTCCAAAGCATCTGTATACTAATTTACATACCAGTCAGTACTGTATAAATGAACAATTTCTTCACACTATTGTCATATTTGTCACTTTCCACCATTTTTATTATAGTTACTCTGGTGGGTGTGCAGTGGTATCACATGTGACAGACACATACTTGCTTTTACATGCACGGACAACTTTTAGAAACACACATAGCACTTCAATTATTGCCCTGGTCAGGGAACTAGAATTTGATTGTCAAGGATGTAGAGAGAATTACTTCTCACTGTATATTTTTTGCTATTGTTTGAAATTTTTTACTATGTGCCTGTGTTAACCTCTTTAAAGTACTCTTGTAATTTTTTTTTTTCATTTTTCAAGGAAAAGTCATTAAAGCCTCGAGTCTTATAGCATATAGTCTTAGTCTGTGAAGCAATTCAGTTTAGGTTCAAAGGCCATTAGGAGTAGAACAATCATGTCCCTCATGGAAGTGTAAAGCCCTAACTGTTTTCTAATACTTAAACCATTGTGGATGGATCGTGGATCGGTAACAGATCAGGAAATAAGACTGAAACCCTGGAGGAACATGAAGAGCCATATAGTCAGGGCCCTCCAGAATATCACTTGCTGTTCTTTCCTTTACCTGATTACAGAAGCTCTAATACACACACACACACACACACACACACACACACACACACCCCACAACCATTCGTAGGGATCCAACCTAGAGGTGCGGAGGATGTCTCTACTTCCCCTACCCTTGCCTATAAATTAATTCATACTTACTTAATGGGGGAGGCCAAGGGAAAAGCCATTAAATTGGAATATAGAGACTTGTCCAGAACTCCTAGTGTTGTTAAAAAATAGAATATGCAAGGGCAAGGTACAGTCTTAAGAAAAATAACATGTCAAGATTTTATTTTTGATTACTAGTGAACAGAATTACCCTGAATGACTCAACTGATAGATGAATAGAGTTTTAAGAGAATTGTATCATTAGGAAAATCCATGCTTGGGAATTAGCTACTTGAGATTGCTCAACGACCTACAAGGCCAATCTGGTACTATTTTTAAGAATTGTTCAGGTTGCAGAGCCTTGAGCAAATGGACAGTTTTTTTCCCCATAAATATGGCTATGGAGATCAATGGACAAGGGATTCACTGGGTCAAAGCAATGAATTTATACCACTAGCAGAAAAATATGAGCCTAAGAATATTTTTTCTGCTTTTCAAATAAAAATATTTATTGTACTTTTTCTTTTTTTCCTAACATTGTCTGCTGAGTAAAATGGGAATGGTTATATTTATAGTTAGAATTTTGTTGTGGTATTGTGAGGACCCACATCTGGACTTAATTAAGAGGAATACATTTTACCCAGAGAGGCTGGCCTTGGAACAGGATGACTTAATGTGTCTCTGGGTTGTGCTCTTTGGGAAGAGGATGAGTACATTTTTTATTGTGTGTGAAATAATTATGTTAGGTGGAGTTATTTGTTGAATTGTATATATGTGTGTTAAGTGGGCAGCTAATGAAGTGGACAGAATTTTAAGACCCTGTTTTCCCATATTTTATATATTAATAGCCAACTCCATCCTTTCAGGGGGAGCCACATCTGGTCTACTACACGTGGTTCTGGTTGGACCAGTGTTACGCTTGCTCTTCCACCTTCCTTTCTTCTCTGTAGCCAAAGAAGTATCTGACTTAGGTCTGACTTACATATTACCCATTACATTAACCACAATCATTGGCCCAATGATGGCAACAAAAGCTTTTATTTTCTTTTTTTTCTCAGGGATTTAACTTACAGATGCTAGAGGGGTAAACAGCACATTTCTTTGAGTTTAATACACTTTGCTAGAGCAGTTTAAAATCATTTGTGGACATATTATTACTATTTTCTCTCACATGGAGAAATCTCATATGTGACAAAAGCAAATGACCCAAACAGAGAAAAAACAGAGCTAAGAAAGTAGACAGTAACTCTTAGTCATTAAAACCTATGTAGCCTCCAAGTACTCTCTGAGTTCTGTTCTCTTCTACATTTCTACGGCAAAGAAAGGAAGAATCAAATAAAAATATCAGGGATGAGAAACAAGGTAATTAAGTGATGGAAACCTCTCTCTGAATCAACTTGAGTTGATTTTGGATTTTGGCAGTGGATTTTGGCAGTGTGTCATGGTCATTTAGAAAATCATGGTCATGATGGATCTGCAAATTTTTTATGTAAAGAAAAATGGTTTAGCCTGTCACACACTAAAATTTATCTCCCCATGATATGAAAATAAATATTTACGTAAGTAGATATACTTACGTATATCTATATATTGTTTGTTATATGGTTTTCTATCTAGTTTGTGTTTGGCCAAGAATTAAACATAATTTAAGAGGCTAATGAATAATTGGATAATTAATAAATATTACAAATAAGAAGAAATATGTTAAATACATCATTGCTTTGTCACCAAAAAAGGTGTTACATTAAGGGAATAGAATATCCATATTATGCATAATATGTGGTTATGATTGTTACAGGTATAGCAGAAATATGCTCTCTTGCCAGGCATTCAACATCACTTAATAATATATGTAGAAAGGTAAACACCCAGGAAGAAAAACAGATTTATGTTCTGCTGCTATAAATGTATAAGTTTTATTTTATTTAAGATTGAAACTTATATTGATGTTAAAAACTGTGTTTAATGGTGAGTGTGAATTTAATTCTTACAGTATTAAGCCAGTTTAGTAAGAAAAAATAATGCAGCATATTAAATATATCACATTTTTCAAATGATGTATTAAGGAAATTGGCATTTATGCTGCCTTAATGTGTAATATGGAGCACAGTAAAGGTCTAAGGCCTTCATTATATAGCCTTTTTCATTTTCTCAGCTGAAATGATAAAATTAAACTTTCTGGTTCATTTTTTGAGTGAATTACAACCAGCAGCATCCTGCGCTCAGCTAACAGACTATGCCCAGAGCAAACAGGTGTGGGAGGAAACAGAATGTAACTCAATATTTACTTGTACTTCAAAGGATGTCTTTTCCTTTACATACCATTAAAATCAGAAGTGTCATGTCATAAATCTGTACCTTTTCACTACACTATGATTTAAACTGCTTAGTTATGTTGACCTGTGATACAGTGGCAGAAAAGATTTGCATTGATTACTTTTTTGTATACTGCTAATGTAAGGAAAGAAACTGCTTGCTTAAGCAGTGTTATTTGCAAGCTTTTAGAATTACATGCTAAATGATAAAATCATCATAAGCTTCAAAAATTGTAAGCCTATTTATTAACTAATCTAATATGATAAGGTTAAAATAT
>NW_011888785.1:21304464-21307574 GCF_000151845.1 Pteropus vampyrus | reverse complement strand
CCCATAGTTAGACTTCTTTCTGTCACCACATATTTGACCCCTTTTACTTCATCTACCTCTCCCCACCTCTGGTTAACCACTAGTTCATGTCTATGAGTCTCTGTTTGTTTGTCCTGTTGGTTTGTTACTTTTAATTTTATATCCCACATATAAATGATGTCATGTGGTTTTCAACTTTTTCTATCTGGCTTATTTCGCTTGATTATCTCAAGGTCCATCCATGTTGTCACAAATGGCAGAATTTCATCTCTTCTTACGGCTGAGTAATATTTTATTGTATGTATGTACCACATAGTCTTTATCCAATCATCTATTGTAGGGCATTTCAGATGTTTACATGTCTTGGCCACCATGAATAATGAATGCTGCTATGAACATCAACGTACAAATAGTTTTTTGGATATATGTTTTCGAGTCTTTGGGGTAAATATCCAGTAGAGGAATTGATGGATTACATGGTAGATAAATTCTTAGTTTTTTTGAGGTATTATTCAATGAGAATTTAAAATAATGCCATTCTATTTCATGAAAGAGAGGCTGAAATTGTATTGAGGAAATTTTAGCAAAATAAAATAATAAACATTTTTGTTTGTTTTTTTTACTTACTGAGAAGTTATACAAATTAATGATACAAACTTCTTGGAATATTCTTGCTTATGAATCTGTGAAGAGATGTAAAAAGTTTCTTTCCAAAATATTTAACAAAAATCTCTGCTTGGAAAGATGTTAGATAAACTTTGGAGGACCCTTTAGGTTCTTGAGTCACTGATTCTATGATGTAAGCAAATAACACAGTATGGATTTGAAGTGGAGGTTTTTAAGCCAAAACTTTCTACAAGCCAAACTCATCATCTGGTTTTAATGAGGCCCTTTGGAATGCAAAAATTTTAATGTTTTGCTTGGGGGCACTACAGTTTTAATTATTTGTATTTGACATGTGTTAAACAGAAACTAAACACTAGTAATCAACCAAATACAGCATTTGGTTTAATGCTAGCCTAAGTTATGTTGAAGTGTAAAATATCAGCATCTTTCAAGAAGCAGAAGAGTAAAGAAGTACAATGATATGGCATTAGTATTTCTGATGAAGCTTGAAAAAATTCAAACTCATCTAGGGTTAGCATGACCTTCTGTCCACTTTTTTTGATACATATTTAATTCTTTTTAAATATGTATTTTTTAGAAAGTATGAATCACATATCTTTAAATGAGAGGATTATAATAAATATTTGATCATAACCAGATGTTTTTAATCTTCATCCACTAACTGCAGACAAAAAAATAAATAAATAAAAAAGGAAGATTTGATTACATCAGTTAAGAACAGTTAATTTTTTTTTTAAGATGGAGTAATTAGTACTTAATGTTTTTTCAAGTCTGAAGACCTGGTGTTTAATGTCAAAACATTTTGTAGATATTCACAAAATAGTAGTGATACTTATAGTAACCTCTGATCAGGAGAACGTGTAACAAACAAAAACTATCATGAGGTCAGTGATATATTTTAAAATAAATTTATAGTTTTTAAATTACAATAATATCTACAGGTATTTGAAAAATAGGTATAAATATGAAAAATACTATTTACTGAATCTACAAAAATATTTGTAATGGATTTTAAGATCTCTTGCTATTACTCTAAGAATTCCTTGAAGCTTCTTTCGTGTTGATAGTACCTCTCTAATTATTAGAAACTAATCTATTTAATACCATTTAATTATTTAAGTAACTTCTCAGCATCCAAATCTATTTTTAGAGCACACATAAAACTATACAAAAATGTAAACAAGGAAATAAATTAATTACCGAAAAACAATAAATTTACTAAAAAATATATTGAGTATACATTAATGTTTCATTCTTTATCTGTTATGATAAGCCAATATTTATATTAGTATACTAGAAGAGAATGTACACTCTCTTATGTCCCATGTAGGGATTGTTCTAAAGTAATATTTTTTATATGTGAAAATGTCCTTCTCTATTTTTATTAGGTATAAAGTTTTTTTAATGTTAATTTTACTTCATTGTTTGGTGCTAATCAGAAATGCTTAGACCAAGTAAACATGTTCATAAGAGATTGAGTTTAAATTTATTATCTTAAGTATAAATTTATTTTGTAGTGACAGTAATGTTTTAAACATATAAACTGTACCTCTTACTAGTTTTACTCATAAATGCAAGCAAAAAAGAATGAACAAAATTATCAAGTATAAATCTAGCATTATTATTGTAAAAATGACTTCTTCCACAAAAGTTATGTTCTGATATTAACATCTAAAACAGAGAAAAAAATAGTCACATGAAGTATAAGATCAGTGTTCAAAACCTGAAAAAAGGAAGAGTATTTCTTGTATTCTATGAATGCACAACAATCAGTATCCGTAGTATTCCCATGGCCAACAGCATTCTAAATTCTGATACAGAATCTACAAGAGAGAAAAAGTAAATGGTCGTTCACTGTTTAATTTACATAATTTGAAGTATATGTAGTAAGGGTGTACTCTCTGTCATGTACTTTCTGTAGTAAAAGAAAGAAACAAATTTGTTTGGCTACTGCCACAGCCTTTATGGATTTGATTGTGTTAAATCACAAACTAAATCATATTCCTATAAATTGCTATATTGACAGGGGCAGGCAGATTATGCATTGATCATTTTTTTTCTTTTTTGTCCAACTAAATCAATTTCTCAGAGTTGTCTATGCAACTCCATTAGCAGCAGAATTAATATACATTAGACTTCCTGTTAAAAGACATTGATCAGTTAGCCAACTAAATATATAGAGCTAGCTGATTCTTTGTCACATAGGCAAGAGGTAACATGATTAATGCTAGATTATTCAATGTTGAATGGTAGAATTGAATGATTATGTTTTAGTCTGTTCCTTAGGGATTGTTAGATTACAGAGAGTGAATAGCAGGAAAAAATTGCTGTTGACAGTACATTTATAAATTTTATCAAAAAAATTAAGTATCTTTTTTCTTATTACCCTTATCTAAGTAAACGACAACTTCATTCTACCAATTATGAAAGCTGAAATTTTGAACTTATCTTTGACTCTAATTTTTCTCTTATACTACACATCGAATTCAGCAGCAATTTCTATC
>NW_011888785.1:21299553-21303514 GCF_000151845.1 Pteropus vampyrus | reverse complement strand
AATAAATGTTTTACTTAATATAGCTCAATTTTTGAATATATTTTATAATAAGCTAACTATGACATACCATATGATTTTCTCTTCATATATACATATGTAAAAATAAGTTTTTGTAAAATAAGCTAAATAGTTTTTATTGTAATGTATATATTCCTAGTAAATCGCTTATTGCCATTTTATGCATAATATGCAAAGTACTGAGTTTATATTTACCAGGAAAATGTCCAGTTTAGCACTTGAAATCATGTCTTCATCATCTTATAGTTGGCAATAAGTGTAGGCGTATGTCTGGGCCACTTGCCCAACTGTACCAGTGGTTTCCTTTCGCTTCCTTTCCCTGATTCAGCAGCAAGTCTGACTGACAGGATAGTCACCAGTCTCCCAGACAAAAAATAACTTGACAAGAGTAAAAGTTTCCACTACTTTAGTCATCTGGGACTCCTCTCTGTGATCAGGACCTGTATGGAAAAAGAATAAAAACTGTTTTCTCTGATAACATTCCTTCAAATATATTTTGTTTTAAAAAATGCCAAACCACAAAGGTGCTTCCAGTCAAATATCTAAATATTTACTCTGAGTCACAGAGTAATACTACACACTGGAGTGAGGGATTCCCCAAGTAGGTATCTGGATTTTCCACAGACACTAAAAGCTCTTAGTTTTTGAATGGCTGCATTATTTAGTTGGCTGGCTTTTAAATATTATTCTGATAAATTTTTTGACTATTGTGTGTGAAGCCCAAAGCTATGTTCTTTAATAGATAAAAAATGGAATATCGATCCCACTATAATATGGTACACAGATAAGTGTAAGAAAATATAAAAATAGCTACACTGCTAGACATTATAATTAGCATCTTAAAAGAATGTTTGGGGGGATTTAAAGAAAAAAGGAATCATATCTATTTGGAAAAATCAAGAAGGCTTCACACAAAAGTAATCTTGATTGTATACTTTGTGAAATTGTATAATTTCAATGCTCAGGTAGAAGGTGCCTTTTTAGAAGAAGAAACATCATGAGAACTTGCTTCAAGAAGAGAAGTGGTTCAGGTAGATTGGCCTGCAAGCAGGCAATTATTAGGATTAAAGGAGGAAACTAATTTGAGCTTTAATTTTGAGCAATTTGAGCAATTTTTATTTAATTTATTTTATATTTTTTAGTATTATAACATGATCTAATTTTGATTTAGGAAAAAATGATCTACGACCATGCTGCCCTGAACAAGCCCGATCCCATCTGATCTCAGAAGCTAAGCTGGGCCAGGCCTGGTTAGTACTTGGATAGGAGGCCACCTAGGAAGACCAGGTGCTGTAGGCATAAAAAAATAAATAAATAAAAAAATAAGGGATTGTAAGCTGACAAGTTCCTTGCAATCTGTGAAGTCAATCAAGGGTTGCTTCACTTAAAAAAAAGGAAGAAAAAAATGATCAGAAGTCTTGATTAGAATAAAATGATTTCAGGAAAGATTAAAGTATGATATAGGAGAAAAAGAGGAACACAATATAAGATAGAGAAAAAAACAGAAAGGAAGGGAAAAATGTGTTGACAAAGTAGAAATTATGTGATTAACGGATTGTGAGAAATTTGATAGAGGACACTAAAATATTTTATTATTTTAATTTTTGCCTAGTATCAACTCAGTGTTTTCCCCCGGTTGAGGGATCTATGAATGGATTTGACTTTCACCCTATTGAGTTTGAGTTCCTAGGTATTTCTCTACATCATTTATCTAGTAGAAAATTGAAAATAGGAAGCAGAAAGTCCAGAGAAGATTAGATATTATTCGCTTGAAGGTAATTTTGAAGATTACTAAGTGCCAAGCTAAAGGTCTTTATTTTCTTGGCAACGGTGTAATGTATAAATGTATAATGTGTGTGTAGTGTAGTGTATGATTAACTTTATGCTGCAATTATTTCCAGCATTGACTCTAGCTGACAATACTTGAGAGTGCAGAGGCTGATAAAGATGGTCTAACAACCCCTTTATTTTTTTCTTCCTTTATTATTCAATCAATAGTAAATGATTATTATGGTCTCAACAATATACTAATTACAGTATGATACAAAGATGAATAAAATAGAGTTCTTTCCCTCAAGGGATGAAGTTTGGTTGAGGAGTAGGAAGTCATTGTTAATAAGTCTGGTTTTGGAATAATCAGTTCAAATTTTCCATTATGTTGATGAATTTCTTGTCTAAGCTCACTTAAAAATCAGAAATAATTAGTTAGCGAATATATTTATCAAAAAATATTCAAGAGCCATTTGGCAAGTGGCTATGAGAAAAGAGAATGATTTAGGCGTCTGTATTCATGAGAATGTGAAAAGTCATCATCTTTTTCAATTTGGCATTTAAAGCAATTTGGACAATGTTACTTGTTTATAATAAAAGCAAAGTTTTGTATCATTTAAATCATATCTCTAATTCTTGAACTGAACATGCTACTGTCTAAATTTGTTTTAATATGTCATATTGTTTATTTTATTTGGAATGTGGAGGCTGACTTCCATATTGCCATACATTTATTAGTACTTATTTCCTTTCCTTGATTTTTTTTCTCCTTTCTTATTTAAATTTCTTTTTCTTAATTCCAGAATTCCATTTCAACTTATACAATGTTTACCTGTGTAAAAATGCTACATCTAAAATACTGTCTATTTTTAATATTAACTATAGTTTAGGTGTTGAAAAAATTATTAATTAAGTATAAAATCAAAAGAGTAAATCTTCGATATTGTTAAAATTGTTATCATTAAATTTTTTTTAATTAATTTTATTGAGTAACATTGGTTAATACGATCATATAATTTTCAAGTGTACATTATCATTTGACATCTGTATATTCTATTGTGTGTTCATCACCCAAAGTCCAGTTTCCTTCAGCTTTATCATTAAAATTTAATTTCATCTCTATTATAGTTATGGGAAAAATGAGTAGTAATAATAATAATAAATTATATTTTGAGCATGCCATTTCTACCTGGAAAATAATAGATCAGGCATAAGACATGACAGTAAGTTTTCATTTTCTATTTGGTCATCTTTACCTTTCTAGGTCGTGCGTATGTAAGAAACACTTTGGAATTTTAAAACTTGAAGGGCACTACTAACAGAATTGAGAGAGAAAAAAATAAATATATACATAGCTCCTGCTATTACATGGCTTTTAGGAAAGGTTTATTTAGGGAGTAGGGGCTTACCAGTACCTCTCTATCTCCTCTTTATTCTCCACTGATGAGATTGTTTAGGAACCCTCACTAAATTGGGAGTATTTTTTTTATTAGTTATAGCATCTAAGCAAGGACCTTTGAGGGATCACATCACAGAAAATGAAATAGCATAGAAAACACCCGTGGACTTTGATTATTTGGAGTAATTTGGAGTAGGTACAGAGAATCATTTCTCTATAAATTTCTTCAGTAATATTTATAATTAAGTATCTCCAAGTATTTTATGTACAAATGTCATTATATAATTCCAGGCTCTAATTACTTCCTCATGCAAAGATCAAAGTTTTTGAAAATATAATGGTCTCTTTTTACTGGACTTACTTTAATCCTCCTCTTTTCCTACTTTGCCTATTGGGGATACACTCTCTAAAGTTGTTTAAAAAGAAAAAAAAAAAAACACCTTTAGATCTTTGGGTTTCCTTATTCAGCCAAGGAAAACATTGACTGTGAACATCAAATGCTCCAGTTACATTTCTATGATTTGTCATAAAGTACTTTTCTTCCTCTGAATTTTCTTTTAAACTTTGTTAGTTTAAATTTATAAAAGACCATGCTCCCTCAAAACTCAACAATTTGCTTTAAGCAAAATTTTTAACTTAATTCAAATATATATTTTTTTCAAAATTAGAAATTAAACTTTGATGATTATTCATTCAATACTATATTAGTGTTCATGTGTTATGAAGGTGCCAAAATTTGTAAAAGAAAATGGTAATATGATTTTTGATAGAAAT
>NW_011888785.1:21261885-21298928 GCF_000151845.1 Pteropus vampyrus | reverse complement strand
TATTCACTCAAGTGTCCGAGGCAAAAAAGGATATTACTTCAAGCAAGAAATGGCTATTTTTCCCTCGACAATGCTCATGAGCATAAAAATGTTTAGACATAAAAAATAATTTTCTTCTCTTAGTTATCTATTTTTATCATTATGACTTTACTAGTATTATCAAATTTAGTTAATGATTTAATTATATATCATTAAATACTTATTATTTTAAGTTATTTTGTTCTAAATTTTTGTTCAAGTTCAATTCTGCAACACCTAAATATTTTTGTAGTAATAGAAAGAAAATTCACCTCTAAGATCTCTATAGCAACTAAATTGAAAATAATCTATTTTAAAATGGCTAGAATAAGTCAATAAAAGACTACATAATTCATTTTGTATTTTCATCTTTCAGTGTGTGGACCCTTTTCACACTACTTACGGGTAAATCTTTAGTTCATTTGTCTAATCTTCTATTAAAATGTTTTATATTATAAAGGTTGGAATTACTATTATTACTGAGACAAATCCATGCCCCTTTCTCCTGTACCTTACAGATTTTAATTATAGCCATTACATCTCTATGATATAGCTAAAGCAGATTAAAGATAAAAAGAAGTAAATAGTAAAGACAGAAGGATGGACTATTTCTCTTTTGTGGTGATGTGTGCTGATAACCCTGTATCAAATTCTGTAACTATTGTGGAGTATCAAACTAAAAATTATATAACAATATATGCTCTGCACATATCCTTAAACTGTATTTTAGTATAATTAATGTATCATAATTTTTTAAAATTTTATTTTATTAGTTTCAAGTATACAGTACATTGGTTAAATATTTATATAGTTTATAAATCAATCCCCCTAGTTGCTCTTTCTCTCCTCTGGCTCTCCACCTAGCCAAGAGTAAATGTAAAAGAACAATTGTTCATCTTCTATGGGTGTTAAAAAGATTTAAAAGAATGAATTGCTTATTCTTTCAGTGTTTTTTGGTTAATGAACATAACTTTGTCATCATTTTGTCTTTATTCTTGCCATTGAACAATGTGAAGATTAAGGATGAATTTATTTCTTCACATTTAGCAGTTCTTGAGCTGCAGTCTTCTCTCCCTCTCAGTACTGATCAGGCACATTACATAAATTATCGCACATTTTGTATTTTTCAGTTCTAAAATTTCCATTTGGTTCTTTCTAATTGTTTTTATTTCTCTTTTAAGATTTCTTATTTTTTCAAACTACAAGCATATTTTCCTTTGTGTCCATGAACATAATTATAATATCTGCTTTATAATCTTTGCCTAATTCCAACATCTAGGTTATCTCAGATTGTTTGCAATTTTTCTTGAATAAAGGTCAAAATTTCCATTGTTTTTTGCGTGCTGTGAATGAGAGTCTTGCAGAGATTCCAGTTTTGATTATACTCTTCAAGGGATTATTGAATTTTGTTTGTGTTAGTACCCAGTTAACTAGACTGAACTCAAATGTAAAACTACCTCTCCTGAAGTGGACAGCAGCAGAAATCTCCGTTAATTCATTTAGCCTCGACTAGGCTATATGGAGTCTGCCACATGCATGCGTAATTCAGGTGTTAGCCAGATTTGGACAAAGTTCATGTGCAGAATTTGAGGCTTTTTAAATATGGAGCTCTCCTTTCTTGTATTTCCCCTTTTCTTTCCAGGTGCTATGATAGCCCTAATTTTTTTCCTGTGGTTCTTCAAGCCAGTAAGGTTGTGAGTTTCTGTCTGAGTTCTTGCCACTTTACATGTCACAGACTAGGGCCTGCTTTTAAGTAAAAGCTAAGAAAAAATGGGAACTTCATCCACTGCCATTTCCATCTTCCAAATAGTGACTCCTACTCATTATCTTCTGTCTGCCTCCAGTGCCTCCAGATAATTGCTTATTTTATTGGTTTATCCCCCAGAGATTAAAATTGTTGGAAGAAAGTTCTAATAGGAGATACTCTATCATTACTAGAAACAGAACTTTCTCCATAAATTTTCATATATAATTTTCCAACAAATGTATCTCTAACAGAGAATAGTTCTTACATTAATATTCATGAGTTTGTCTCTGTATGTGGAAAGAAAACAATAAACTAAACATTCAGTAGGAAAACAGTATCTTCTACAATGACAGAAGTTAGCACTGTGCTATAAAATCAAGTTCTTAACACTTTAGAAGTAAAAACCCAAGTAAAGTATATAATTTTCATGTCAATTCTAAAATAAGGGATAAAAATTGCCATTTTCCCCATCCAATATAGAAAATTTCGGCTGTAAAAATCAATGACAAAGCAAAAAGCTTTATAGACTAGATTAAAAAATGTGTTTTTAATACTAGGCATTTGGCCAGTTGTGAATGTTGTCTAATTTCACAAATATCTTTTAAAGCCAAGACTGTCAAATAAACTTGAACGAAATTACCAGAATTATGAAATCTTCCATAGAGACAACAATCCTTGAATCCCTGGAGATTCTCTCATATTAAGTCTTGTGTGGTGGCCAAGAAAGTTAAAACGTTCTCTATTCACACTTCCTTCACTTGGTCTTCTCATCACCTTTTAGCATTAGGAGGATGTTAACACTGGATGCTACAAATCCTAAGCAGTTAACTTGTTTCTTTACATTTTCCAGGTATATAATAGAGGAGCAGACTGAACTATTGAAATGCTTTTAGAAGAATAAGATGGGCCTACAAAACAGGGCTTTGGGAAAAGGATAAAACACATGAGATTAAAAATTAATAATAAATAAAGAAGCTTATAGAAACTTTAATAACATTGATAAAAATCAGAATTGGATATCAGGGGATTACCAGAATTGTAAAATAATAAATTAGTAAATTCTAACTTGGAGTCCCATGTTTTAGAGGAATATTTCTTCTCAAAATAAGGATTTTAATATTTTTGTACTTATAGAATATGAGCAATATTTTTTCTTAATTTAAGACATATATAGCTAGGCATTATACCTTTGATATGCTCTTGTTTTCTAATATAAATTAATGCTTTTCTAAGAAAAATACTTTGTAATCAATAAATTTGGATGTATTACTACTTACTTGTTTTGGTTTGCATAAGTATTTTTTTGGTAAAGATTTCTCTCACATGAGATAGTAAGTTCCTAGACATGAGCTACTGTGATTAGTTCATCTCTATAATGATGAAAGCATGCATTTGAAACTTAATTAGCCCCACATGGAAGTCTTCAGTTAGCTTCTATTCTCTCTATCGATATAATTCCTAAGTAGAGAGTATTTAAGGACCCTTAGTCTGACAACTGAGTATCAGATGACAACACATCAGTTGTCTTATGTTGGCATTACTCCAGTTTTACTGATTTCCACCATTTTTTCTTAATTGTCATTCCTCAAAATTGAATTTCTGTGGGAAACATTTTTGTCTTGATTTCCTGTCCATTCTACTTGACTTAACTTTGCCATTCACAGCTGAAGTCCCGGTCCTTTCACTCAATCAACAAATATTTACTAAGAACATTTTATGTGTCATGCACTATTCTAAAGCACTTGGTATGTATCTCTGAAGGAAACACTGATCACTTCCCTTGTACAATTCACATTCAAGCATAGGGTTTTAAGGTAGATCCTTAATAGTAAATGCAAAAAGAGAACATTAAAGAATATGCTAGAAAAAGGTAAGTGCTAAATAAAAAAATAAGGCAGAGTAAGGAATATCTGAAGCAGAAAGTGTTGTGCATTGCATTTTAATGACATATGAAAAGATGTTCAACTTTACTAGCTTTTATGAAAATGAAAATCAAAAACACAATGAAATACCACCTTGCATCAGTAAGAATAGCTATTATCAACAAGACAAGTGATAATAAGTGTTGGAGAGATTGTGAGGGGAAAAGGAACTCTCAAACACTGCTGGTGAGAATGTCAATTGATAAAACCGCAATGGAAAACAGTATAGAAGTTCCTCAAAAAATTAAGAACAGAATTACCTTACAACCCAGAAATCTCTCTTCTGATAATCTACCCCCAAAATTCTAAAACATTTATCCATACATATATATGCACCCCAATGTCCATTGCAGCATTATTCAGAGTGGCCAAGACATGGAAACAAACTGAAATGTCCTTTTGATAGGTGATGAGTCAAAAAGGATATGGTCCATATGTATGAGAGAATATTACTCAACCATAAGAATAGATGAAATACTGCCAATCATGACAACATGGATGGATCTTGAGATTATCATGCTAAGCAAAATAAGTCTGACAGAAAAATTGAGAACCATATGATTTCATTCATATGTGAGATATAAAACTGAAAGCAAACTTATAAGACAAATAAAAACTCATAGACACAGACAGCAGTTTAGTGGTTACCAGAGGGAAAGGGGGTTGGGGAAAGGTAGATAAGGGTAAATGGGGTCAAATACATGGTGATGGAAGGAAATTTGACTTTGGGTGGTGAACACACAATGCAATATACAGAAGATGTATTGTTGAATTATAAACTTGAAACCTATATAATTTCTTAACCAATGTCACTCCAATAAATTTAATTAAAAAAAAATAAAGAGAATGGTCACTAAGAAAGTGATGTCTGAGCAAAGAAAGCAAGTGATCTCGGAGAAGATTACTCTTCATAGAGGAGGCATCCAGTACAGAATCATGCCACACATTTTTAGAGTGAGCATACCAACAACTGGAAAAACCTGAATGAGAGGTGAAGTCATATGAGTTGGGTCAGATAAAGAGTGAAAGGGTGAAAGGGTGAGTTCAATCAAGGTCCGGACCTTTACAAAGATTTGTTTTTGTTACGAGTGAAAATGGGAGCCAAGACAGGTTTCTGTTCAAATCTTGCATATATTTACTAATCTCTATCTTTTCTTTTCCATTATAATGGAGAGAAATGTGTTGAAACATTCCTTTGTAATAGCAGACGTGTCTATTTTCTATGTAGTCTTATAAGTTTTGCTTTAAATGTTATATTATGTGAATACAAGTTAAGACCTGTCATATCTCCCTGGTGCATTTAACATTTTAAAAATTATTATATAGAACAATTTCTAATAAAGATATTTTGCATTCTGAATCTATTTTGTCTGAAAATAATATATAATTACTACAATTTTATTTCGGTTACTATTTTCTCAATGTCCCTTCCCCCATTTTATTTCTTTCATCTTTTCCTTACTGTTTATGAATGTATCTCTTAGAAGAAGCATTTAGCTGAATGATTTTTTTTTTGCTTGTTTGTTTTATTTATTCCTTTTACCATCCAATTTAATAATCTCTGTCTTTACACTAACCCATTTTTACATTTTACATTTGTAAATATTATGCTTTCCTATCTTCTATATTTTATGCCTTTTAATTTTATGAGTTGATTACATTTTTGTCATTTTTAGCTTTATTCTATTTATTACATATTCTACTTTGAGAATTACAAATATAATTCAATATTTAAAGTTTATGCTTGAAAATTTAGTATGCATATTAAATTATTTCATGTATATTAATTCATACCTTAGTTTCCACTGGAAACACATAGGATGTTGGAAAATTCCACTTTGAGTCTTTTAATATTTTCCAGTGTTGTAGTTTTGTCCTTTTTACAAACGCATATCTAAATTAAAACATTATTAGACATATTTTTGTTTTATTATAATTTATTTTATATAGAATTTTGTCCACTTGATTAACAATTTCTTTCTCATCATTTCATTTTGTAATACTTACTTTCTTCATGGTGGAGTTATTTTGCTTCTTCCTACAGCATATCTTTTGAAAATTTCTTTTGTGACAATTAATGGTAAGCTTCTTTATCACCTTACACTGTCTTATTTCCTCCCTTGATCTTGTTAGTACAACTGGGAATATAATTCTAGTTTGATGGTTATTAATTTTTGTAAAACTTTTTGAAGGCATTTTACTTATTTTTCACTTCCATTGTTGTTTTGAGAAGTGTTGTCAATCTTTTATAGTTTCTCTTTAAGTGATCTGTATTTTATCTTGGCCCACTATCAAGATCCATCCAATATTTGGTCATCTACTATGTAATTACACTATGTCACTGAATATCTTTTCACTCATAAGACTCGGTATAAGTTATTCTTTCTTTATCTATAAATTTGTGGGTATTTTATCAGTTCTCGAAAATCTCAGTCATTTTTTTCTCAAATGTTGCTTTACCCTCATTTTGCTCTATTCTCTTTTTTTAGATATATATTAGAATTTCTCATCTCTACTCCATATCTCATTCTCTTTCATCTGTTTCACCTCCTTTTCTCTCTGTAGCTTTTTGGGTCACATATTCATATCCAAGATACAATTCAAATACATCCTCCATATTGGATCAATTCTGTTATTACACTGAATTTTTAAATTTCAAAACTTATTTTATAGAACCTTGACTTATTTTTTACCCTCTTCCTCTCCACCAAAATCTGGTCATTTTTTAAATAATTCCTCATTATTTTTTTTAAAAAAATGTATACACACTTTATTTCTTTAAATGCAGAATGTATGTTGTATTTCTTTAAAAATAAAAAAAAAAATAAATGTTGCTAGCATACATTGCAGCATGCTAAAAGCTTAATGTAGCCAAATATTTTACTGATAATGACATTTGTCCTCAATCTAAAAATTGCTTTACTTTTGTTTATTGTTTAGTATTTCCTGTTTAGGGTTTAGCTCATATATGTTCATGGTAAATACACACAAACACAGACACATACATACGGGCAGCATTGTGCATGTATGCATGTGTGCATGTGTGTAAATTTTCTTCCTATAATTATTGATTCAGTTGATTAAATTTTTTGTTTAGCCTTTTATCTTGGTTACAGATAGACATAATATTTAGTATAGGAATAAAAGAATATTTGCTTGCATAGTTTTAACATTATGTGTGACTGCCTCTAACATATTGACCAGATGTTAACATAAACACAACAAAATTACCATGTCATTAAAAATAATAAGACTTTAAATTACTTTTTTAATTCAGCTTGGGTTGTTTTGTTAATTTATGAAATTTGACTCTAAAATTATTCAGAACAAATGGTACTTATTTTGCATTCATTTAATTATCCAATAGAATATGGAAAAATTAACAATTCTTATTACTACTTTTTAGATCTGTTTCATTGTGGTGATTTCTCAGCTAAAACAGCAAAATTAGATGGTATTTTAAGAGATCAGAATTTATGCCAGATATTCCTTTCTTTATAATTTATATTAAATTTCCATTTTACTTATGCTTTGTACTTTATAGCCTAAATTCTCTGTCTTCCAAGTCAACTATTTCTCAGAATATTTCACATCTTTTTGTGTCATTTATCTATCTGGGCTTTTAAGTCCTAGGATAATGTGGGTTTACCCATTTTTACTCCAGCTATTATGCTCCTTTTCAGGTGCATAAATGTTTAGATTGGTCAGTTGACCACTTTATCATTATGCAATGCTCCTCTTTATGCCTAATAATCTTCATTGTTCTTAATTATATTTTGATATGCTATAACTGCCCAATACATTTCTTAGTATTACTGCTTTGATCATTTATTTTTTAGATAATTTTTTAAGAATAATAAAAATAAAAGTTTTATTTTATCTTTATATGTCCCTTGTCCAATTTCTTTTCTTTGTATAGATCCAAGTTTCTGGTCTATATCATTTTTATTTTACCTGAAATATTTTTTAAACACCTCTTGCAGGTGCAGGTCTGATGAAGATGAATTCCTTCAGATTTAATTTGACTGAAAAAGTCTTTATTTCTCTTTAGTTTTGAAGGATGATTTTTCTATATATAGAATTCTAGGTAAAGTTCTTTTAAATTTTTAAATATTTCACTCTACTTCTTGAGTGTATGGTTTCTGAAAAGATTCCAGTGTAATTCATATCATTGTTCCTCTATAGGTGTTTTATTCCTCTGGCTTCTTTTAAGACTTTTCTTTGTCTTTGCTTTCTTCAGTTTAAATATAACATGTAAAAGTAGTGAGCTTATAAAATATTTATTTTGCTTCATGTTCTTTAAGCTTGTTTGTTAATCTATATTTCGGTACATTGTAATTTAAGAAAATTCTCAGACATGATTTCTTTAAATATTTCTTGTGCTCTGTTCTCTCTTTTTTCTCCTTCTGGTATTCCAATTACGTGCATGTTACAACTTTTGAAATTTCTCCAGAGAGCTTGTGTTTTTTACCCAGTAACTTTTTCTCTTTGCGTTTCAGTTTGGGAAATTTCTCTTGATCTTTTTTCAAGTTTGCTGAACTCAGCCGTGTCATAATAACTGATGAGCTCATCAAAGGCATCTTCATTTCTGTTGCTGTGTTTTTTACTTCAGGAAGTTCCTTTTGATTCTGTTATAGTTTCCATCCCTCTGCTTATATTACCCATATATATTTTTATTGTATTCTATTCATTCCATTAGAGCCTATGATATATTAATCACAGTTATTTTAAACTCTCTGTCTGATAGATTCAACATCTGTGTCACATTTGAGTCTGGTTCTGATGATTGCTTTTTTTCCTTCAATTGTGTTTTTTCATGGCTTTTGGCATGTTTTGTTCATGGCTTTTGGCATGTTTTGTTCATATTTGTTTTGAAAGCTGAACATGATTTGTCAGGTAATAGAAACTGAGGTAAATAGACTTTCAACATGATGATTTATGTTAATCTGGCAAGGAGCTATGCTGTGTTTAATGCTTGCTATAGTTGTAGATACCATAGGCTTCAAATTCTTACAGTGTCTCTCTCTTTTTTTGTCTCCTGTCTTTACCTAAGGCTTCCGTAAGTACTTTCTTCAGGGTTTGTATCTTATTGCTCTTTACCTGTAATCTATTGTTATTATACTGGAACCCGGTGGTAATATGTGGGGGAAGATGAGTGTCCTATAATCTTATGATTAAATTCCAGTCTTTTAGTGTCTGTGTCTCAGGACTGTGACACTTTTTCCACATTGCTTCCTATTCTCTTTTCTGGTGCAACAAGTTGCATCTTTAAAGCTTCTGTTTATTATGTATTTTGTTTCATTTTTTGTTTTTCCTCCCATTTAGGTGAGACAAGGAGTAGAGGGGACTGGCGGGAGGAATTACTTTCCTTAAGTTGGAATAAAAATAAAAAGACAGAATTATGCTATGACAAAGTCCTTTCCCCTAAAGAGTAGATCTCTTTTCTGAATGGCTCTGGATATATTTCCTAATGCTCTTAGAATATCCCACTCCCCATAGTCATGAGCACATTCTTCACAAACCCTCACCATGAGAAACTAGCAGAGTTTCTGAAGGAAAAATGATTAAGACTATGGCCCCAAGAGTTTCTCATTTTCTTGCTGCCCATATTCAGTCTTCAGTAATTCCTTAAAATTACCTTTTAAATGTTGTTATCAGTTATAGTTCCAATGACTCTGATCCAGGTAAGGCAGAATTTGGGTGCTGTATCTCTCTGAATGTGCCCAACTCTCTCCAGATATTTGGATGTTGGTTTGTTCTTAAACCTCAGTTCTCTGATAGGTCCAAGAAAAATAATTGATTCTAAGTTTGTCCAACTTTTTCTTGTTGTAAGGATGTGAGTGACAACTTCTAAGAACTTTACACGGTGAACATGAAATCAAATGTCCCCAAGTGATCTTATCTAAAGTAGTAAAGAGATCATAATTGTCATCCTCTATCAATACATTCTATCTTTACCTTGACCTTTTATGCACTCTCTGACTGCTAACACCTAACCCGTTGTTCTCTTCTGTAACAATGACATAATTATAAACATGTCTCTAGTTCACCCTTGTAATCAAACATCTGAAAACTCTGAATTAAGAACACCCCCTTAACTTTCTAATATAATTCATATACACCCTTTACTAATTCTGTACCTAGGGTAATTTCTCCCTAAATTTTTAAGCAATCTGGTATGGCAATAGCTGCATTTTGGCACAATTTTTAATTTTTTTTCCTTTTTAACGTATTTTTTTCCTGAAACTTATTATTTGCTCTTATTTGTTCAACAAAAGTATACACTGATAGTATGTTATTGGTTTTGCCTTCACCCTCCATTTTTCCTCATTCTAAATCCTGAATTTATAAGATATATAATTATAAGTTTAATACTTTAGACCTCTTTTGAGTTGATTTCAAATAATATGAATTTTTAAATTTTCAGAATAATCAATCTTATATCATACACTTCTGAATTCTCTACTGTAACCCCTATATAATCCTATATCATCTATCACTATAAAGACATTCTGAAAATCTTCTGTAAAACATTGATTCTGTCTAGATCAGAACCTTATGTTGATCTACCCTTTGTTGTGGTATGTTCAAAAGTTTAGTGAAAATGTTCACATTTTAAAGACAAAACCAATCCATTACATCAAGAGACAAAAAAAGAAACTCACATGATAATATCAATAGATGTAAAAGAAAATTTTGACAAAATTCAATACCTATTTATAATAAAAACTATCAGTAAGGAATAGAGGGGATCTTTTCTTCAGTTTGATAAAGACTGTCTACAGCTAGCATCATACTTAGGTGAAAAAGTCAAAGCTTTCCCACTGAGATCAGATACAAGGCAAAAATGTCCCATCTTGCCACTCCTTTTGAACATCACACTACAAGTCCTTGATAAAACAATAAAGCAAGAAAAGTTAATAAAAGGTATACAGATGAGAAAGAAAGCTATAAAACTCTTCACAGATGACATGATAATCTATGTAGAAAATCCAAAAGAATAAATAAAAAAATACCTCCTGAAACTAATAAATAATTATAGCATGGTTGAAGGATACATAGTTAATAAACAAAGTCAATTGTTTTTTTGTATACTAACAATAAACAAGTGAATGTTGAAATTAAAAATACAATGTAATTTACATTAGCACCAAAAAAAAAGCTAATAAAATATGTAAAGGAGCTATATTAAGACATTGCAAAACTCTAATAAACAAAATAAAAAAAAGAACTAAATAAATGAAGAGATGTTCAATGTTCTAGGATAGAAAGATTCGTAATTGCCAAGATATCAGTTCTCACCAACTTGATTTATAGATTGAATGCTATCCCAATCTAAATTTTAACGTTATTTTATGAATATTGACAAATTGAAGAAGCAAAAGATTTAGAATAGCCAACAATATTGAACAAACATAACTAAGTTGGAGGACTCATGCTATTCGACTTCAAGACTTACTATAAAGCTTGATTACTTGGTTACTACAGTAATCAAGACTGTGCTATTGGTAAAATAATAGACAAATTGATCAATGGAGCAGAACAGAGAGCCCAGAAACAGATTCCCATAAATATATTCAACTGATCTTTGACAAAGGAGAAAAGGAAATACAGTAAAAACACCCACATACAAATAAATGAATCTAGACACAGACCTTACACCCTTCACAAAATTAACACAAAATGGATCATAGACCTAAATGTAAAATGCAAAATTATAAAACTCCTAGAAGATAACATAAGAGAAAATCTATGGTGGTGCCTTTAGATACATCAAAGACTCAATCCACAAATGAAATAACTGATAAGCTGGACAACATTAAAATTAAAAACTTCTTCTCTGTGAAAGATAATATCAGAATTAGAAGACAAAATCTAGAGTGGAAGAAAGTATTTGCAAAAGTTACATCTGATAAAGAACTGTTTTCCAAAAAAGTTGCAAAACTCAACAATAAGAAAACAAATAACCTGATTAACAATGTGCCAAAGACCTTAACAGACATCTCACCAAAGATATACAGATAACAAACATGCATAAGAAAAGATGCTCCATTTATGTAATCAGAGGGAATAAAAATTAAAACAATATTGAGATACCATTATCCATCTATTAGAATGCCCAAAATCTAGAATGCTGACATCAAATACTGCAGAGGTTATGGAGCAACAGGAACTCTCATGCATTGGTGGTAGAAATAAAAAATGATACAGCCACTCTGGAAGACCGTTTCTTACAAAAGGAAACTTACTCCTACCATAAGATCTAGTAATCACACTTTTTAGAACTTTCAGGAGTTGAAAACTTATGTCCATACAAAAACCTGCATGTCATTGTTTATAGTGGCTTTATTTATAATTGACAAAACTTGGAAGCAACCAGGACATTCTTCATTAGATGAGTAGATATAGGGTGGCATATGCAGATACTAGAATCTTATTCTAAAAAGAAATGATCAAGCCATGAAGACACGGAAGACCTTGAAATGTACATTACTAAGTGAAAGAGACTAATCTGAAAGGATACATACTGTGATTTTAATTATACAACATTCTGGAAAAGACAAAATTATGGGACAATAAAAAGATCAGCAGTTACTGGAATTGGAAGGGGGTGGGAAGAAATGTATAGGCAGAGCGCAGAGGATTTTTAAGGCATTGAAATACTTTGTATGATATGATAGATATATGTCATAATACTCTTATTCAAATCCATAAAATATGCAGCACCAAATGTAAACCTTTAAGTAAATTATGAATTTCAAGTGATTATGATGTGTCAATATAGGTTCATCCTTGGTAAAAAAAAAAAAAAGTGCAATTTTGTGAGTGATATTGATAATGGAGGAGGCTCTGTATATATGGGAACAAGGAGTATATGGGCCATGTCTGTTCCCACCTCCCAATTTTGTTGTAAACTTAAAACTTCTCTGAAAAAAAAAAAGATTTTAAAAGATGTTAAAAAAAGCAAGTAATGAGTTAATTGACTAACTACTTTGTACTTGTCACTCTCATAATTGCTGAAAGCATACAAAAGAATAAGACAAACTCTATTCATAAGTAATTCGATTCAACTGGAAGAGAAAAATAACATAATTTAATAAGTATATAAATATATAATTTAATAAATAATTTAATGATATATAATTTAATAAAACATTGTAGGTCATAGTGTACTTTCTTTTTCAAATTTAATTAGTTACGTAGCAACAATCAACAAATATTTAAGAATGATCTAACTCTAAAAATCTGAGATACCCATATTAGCACTACCGTAATCATACTTCCTTCCTTGGAAAAACAACTAAAGTATATTAGAATAATAAATATTCTTTTAGATTTCAGATAAAAAATATTTACTTTTTCTTTCTGATGTCCTTTAGCTGTATTTTTTAAGGACTTCTTTTCTTCTCTAGGCAGATCCATAGTGTGTTTGAGGCCAGTTTCCTGTAAAGATTTTCTTTCTTTTATTTTTTTTGAAATGTTTAAAAAACAGATTCATCATGCAAAGACATTTTAAGAGTTTACTATTAATCAAATTGAACTTAAAAAAAAAAACTTCCGTAAGCTCATAATGTAAAATAAAAAAAACCTCTACTAAATCAGTGAACACTTCCTTTTAGAAAGAAAAACATATAGAATGCAAATCTCAAACTCAATTACTAGAAAGAACAAAACTAATTCTATTTTTTGTAAAACAGAATATTTTATGCATAAACAATGAACAAATAAGTTATCTTTCAATTTCCTTAAGACTTATATATCTAAATTATTCATAGAAAATTAAATGTGTTCTAAGAAAAATAATTCCTCCTTCCGCAAAGGGTGGCACAAAAATAATCAACCTGTATTTGAGACTTCGATTTGAAGTTCCGAAAATGCAATTTGTTCTATTTAGAACAGAAATGTTTTGATGGGCCGCTTTGGCAGCAAGAAAACAATTACATCCATTCTCTCTGGAAGAAACTATAAATGGAATAATTTCCTTAAAAAAAAACTTCAATCTTTCATATGAAGATAGAAATTATTTTAAAAATCAGAGTAACTTTTCATTTCCCTCTATTATGTACTATATATGTGATTTTTAGTAGGAATATAAAGAAGGAAGAAAAGTATGGTGGACCATAAAAGGTATAATTCTTAAGAGTGATTATTTCTAATAATGTTTTATAATATAGTTCAAAGAACTAACTGCAGTAAGCTGGGATCCAGGACATTTAATTATGGTCCTGAATTTACTAGTTAGCTATAAGTAAATATGGGTCAATCTATTAATATTTCTAGACTTCAGTTTTTTCCATATGTCATTCAACTATAAGTAAAATATATAATAAAAATACCACTAAGACATTAAAAGTACCTATCAAGTATCTGACAGTTACTCATAGTGTTGAGAAGGGAAGTACATTATTCAATTAGGTCATATTTGTATTTTTAAATATATCTGTTTAATGAAAATATAGCACAGGTTTCCACCTAAGTAAATGTGCTAGACTCAGATTTAATCAGTTTTGTAACATTTTTGCTAAGGGAATCCAGAGTGACATGCACCTAGGAACACTAGTATTACAGTTTTGGCTCCATTATTGGAAATCATTCCTAAAATTAAACTAATGCAATGATATTTTAATTCTTTTATTAAACATAAGAAAAAGCTAAATAAGTCCAAACAACTTTGCATAACTATCATTTGATATCTACATGCTGTATATAATTCATGAGATCTTACTAGATTAATTTGCTTAGCAGAGAAAATTAAGTACTGGGTGCTTGGAATGTGACTTATAATGTACAGAACTGGAAAATGACTAAAATTTTTGAAGCTCAAACATTTGTGTGACACATTACTGGCTTTATTTATTAAAGTCTAATAAATAATATACTATCTTAATGGCATTTTAGTTGTTTTGTCTACTTTCAGAATTGATTTTTTATTACTACCTTGCACTAAACTATGTTGGCAGAAAGAGCAGTACAGAGAAACGGGGCATAAACCCCATCAGTGCAGAGAAGGCTATCGTACTTGCAATTATATTCATTAAACTAAGAATTCCTACATTTTCATAAACACAAAACACCAATTTATGATTTTATAATCTATAATAAAGCTATCAAGAGGGCTAGATTTTCAATTTGTAAAGAAACGTTATTTCCCTATAGACAAATCTACATTAGAAACTAAATTCTAATCGTAGAGAAATTGGAGAGTTTGAAGAGAAAGGGCAACTATTACAAAGTTAAACCCAATTGCTTATGATTCTCCATTATAGCAATTATTACACTATAATTACAATATATTTGTGTTTGTCTGTTTAATGACTTTTTTATTTACTAGTTCATACATTTCACGAGGACCATGTTTGTGTTTCTATTTAGAATTTAGGAAAGTGATCAATATTTAAGCAACAAATATTTGTCAAGTGTATGGATAAAAAAATGACTGGCTAGTGAAATATAGCTATGATCTCAGAGACTTTTTGAAGTAGTACTTAAAACTTTAACCATCAAAAGAAAGTAAATTCATTTTTAAGAGTATATTCAAATTAGTAGAAAAAAACAAATATTGCTCTCAGCCTCTCTTTTCTGCAAAGTTAGACAAATGTATATCATTTAATTCTCTTAATATTGATTCTGGTTTCATTTCTGGTTGAGAATATATACATATATATATTACAATTATGTATATAATACAAATGCATATAATTTCTCAAAAATAAATTGCAACCAAGGAAAAAATAAAAATCCAGGCAATGAGAATAGAAATATTTCTTGAATGTTCATTCATAACAGTTTTTAATAAAAGATTGCATTACCATACACAAATATATACACTTTTCTGTAAAGAAAAGAGAAAAAATGGTTTTTTTCCATAATGAAAAAAATAAATTTAGCCATCAACAATTGACCTGAAACTTTTACTTATCTATGCTCTGCTTTGTTGAAATGTCTTGCCAGCCTGTAGTAGACAGAGCTACATGGGTTTGTAAAAACAAATAAATGAATGTGATCTTATACTAAGGGAAGAGAGACGATCAGAAAGAATTCTGTTGTGTAAGCGTTAAGTCTGTTTGCCATGTGGCATGTTTCCAGCACACTGAAGAATACCAAATCCTAAACTGATATAAATATTTTGTATGTACATGCAGCACATTTCTGTGCCAGCACTAAGAATAGAGTTAGACATGAAGTAGGAAGGCCAAATGAGAGAGTGTGAAATCCCAAACCGCCATTTTCAGGAAAGATGTTGCACTGTCAGCAGTATTCTCTTCCATTAAAAAAACTACTCTCTGTATATTTGTATGTTTGTGGATGTGTTTGCACACAGATATATAATGTATACCATTGGGGCTGGACAGAGACATGTGGACGCCATAGGTGAGCTGATATATTGGCGTTCTTTCAAATCCCTTCAAATCATATGCTTTCAATATTTATTCTACTCAATATTTATGTAGAAGAGGTTGTTTTCTTTGTGGCAGAAAAGGAGGAAGGGCTGTTTATTGGAGGGCACAACCAGTCTCTTCCTATCTTCTCAAATATTTTACCCTTAGTCCCATATTCTATTTGGCAAAGCAAATAATTCTGTAATTAATGGGGTCCATTTCTCAGAAGATAGTTTAATGTTTCTCTGTTGATACTTGAAGACTTTCCAGTTTTTTACTCATCTGTTTAAATAAATTGTCATAGAATTCCCCAACCTCATATAATTCTTCCACCTAAAAAGACTCTGTTTACATTTTAGTGGTTTTTAGGCCCCTTTTTGGATTTCGATCCTGAACAATTGCTTAAGTGGCCTGGTACTTAAACCAGTTTATTAAACTGCAAAACTGTGCAACCTGTCCCAGCTAAAAGTGAAATGGAAGCAACACTTGAGCTTCCATTATAAAAACTTCACCATCTGTCTTCACTACGCTTCTCTTCTTTACGTTCTTCAGGAGCTTCCTGTCCTCTTCCCATTCCTCTCACTTCAAATTTTGTTCTCAGAAAAAAGTTCATATCAGCAATTTGTATACATTGTAATGAGAGACTAGGTAATTTCTCCTCCAATACTATTCCTAATTAGATAGTCTAAGTGCATTAAAAGCTTTATTTCTTTTCTAATATACTGTAAAAATCAAAAAGCAAGTGAGGAAAACATTTTGTGAGTGGTTCAGAACACTGTAGTGTAGTCACAGCATCTGCAGAGAAATTTGGGATTTAGTTTTTTTTTTTTGAAATCAGAATATTTGATTTCAAGAGTAAGAGTTTTACAGAGTACTAAATTTAGTAACAAAGGGATAATTTAGGTTAATGAGGCTAATTTTATTTCCAAACATTTAGAAATGGGTGCTAGTTTTATACATTTCTGATAGAGATCACATGTTAGATTATATGTGTATATAAATAGAAACACACATATGTGAACACAGGAATACACATATTTACTATCAATAATCTATGTAGTCCAAAAAGGATAACAAGATTTAGTAGATATTATATTTTGATCACTCTTCTTGATACACACACACACACACAAACACACACTCACATAATTAAAAAACACAGAATAATAAATATTTTCATTCATTTTAGATAACTACAATAAGCTTTAAATTTTTTTTTTTATTTTGAAGCATAGACTAAAATGAAGTTGCAGAAACAGTACAGAGTTCTGTACACTCTTCATCTACCTTTCCCCAACAGTGGCAGCTTATATAGATGGAGTATAATATCAAAATGAGGAAATGACATGTTACTGCTGACTACACTAACTCTTCTCAAAATTTAAAAATCTGCATTGATGTGTGGGAACATACGGTTCTTCGGAATGTTTTCACATGTATAGATTTGTGTGACGATCACCAAAATTAAGATACAGAATAGTCTCATCACCACAAACCAACTCTAGCATGGTATCTTTTTGTATCCAACCCCATCACGCGCACACACACACACACACATACACACTCTATCTGTCCCTTGGCAACTGCTCATATGTTCTCCATCTTTATCTTTTTCTTGTTTTAAAAATGTTCTATACATGGAACAATACAGTATGAAACATTATGAGATTGAGTTTTTTTTTCAATATTACTAAGAATAACACTTTTGAGGTCCCCTCGGGCTGTTAGATGTCTTTAATAGTTCATTATTTTTTTATTAGTGAGTGGTATTTCATTGTATAGATGTGTCAGAATTTGTTCACACATTCACCAAATTTCTTAACATCAATTTGGATTGATGTTAAGAAATTTTCTATTATAATAAGGCTGCTATGAACATTCATGTACAGACATTTATGTATGTATGTATGCATGCATGTATGTATGCATGTGTGAATTTATGTATGTATTGTGTGGATGTAAGTTTTCATTCCTCTGTGACAAATGCCCAAGAATGTGATTACTGATTCATAGAGTATCCACATGCTTCCATTTGTAAGAAACTGCCCTACCCTTTTCATGAGTGGCTCTATCGTTTCGCAGTCCCACCAGCAACATAAAAAAAAAGGTTTCAGTTTCTATGCATCCTCACCTACATTTAATAGTCACTATTTTTTATTTTCATTTTCTATTACATATGCAGTGATATATCACTGCTGCTATATTTGTGTTATCTAATGACTAACATGTTGAAGATATTTTCATATACTTATTTCATGTTTATATTGAGTTTATATCTTTTGTTCGCTTTCTAATTGGATAGCTTATTTTCTTCTGTTGTGTTTGGAGAGTTTTTTATAATTCTAGATATGTATCCTTTTTGCCAGATATGTGGTTTACCTAGTCTGTGGCTTGATTTCAATCCACTTTACAGGAGTCTTTTACAATACACAAGTTTTTAGTTTGGATGAAGTCTAATTTGCCATTTTTTTTTCTTTAGCGATCAAATTTTTTGTTATTATTTCTAAGAACTCTTCACCTAGCCCTGGGACTCCAAGGTATCCTCTTTTGTTTTCTTCTAGAAGTTTTATAGTTTTATGTTTTGTATTTAAATACATGATTTATTTCTAATCGTTTTTTAGTCTGTTTCATTGCCTACATGTCTCTTCATCTGCCAATACCACCACATCTTGATTACTGTAGTTATATAATAAGTTTTAACAATAGGTAAGGTGATTTATTCCATTTATTCTTTTTTTCTAATATTTGTTTTAGCTATTCTAGTTTCTTTAATTTTTCACATAAATTTTATAATATGCTTGTTTATGTGTATAAAAAAATCTTGCAGGAATTTTGATAGGCCTTGTCTTAAAATTGTATATCAGTTTTGGAGAGGATTGACATCTTACCATATGGAGTCTTCCAATCATTTACTCAGTGGGTCTCTCCATTTATTTGATCTTCTTTGATCTCTTTCAGCACTCAGTACTAATAGCATAAAATTTCTTTATGTGTTTTATTAAGCTTATAACTAGATATTTCTTTATTTTGGAAGATTACATATGTTTGCCAAAATGGGTCATGGTGGGCAAGGATGTAGGGCACTGGGAAAGTGTTTAAATTCTGTTAAAGAGGGCCATCGAGTCCTCTTTGGTACTGGAAAAAATCTATTTTTAAATTTGAGTGGTGGTTATGCTGATTTTTATTTATTATTATTATTATTGCTTTAACTATACTTGTAATTATATACAATATTTTTTGCATGTGCTGTACTTCCTAATTAAATAAAATGAAAAGTAGGAAAAATGGTACTGCTCCATTTTATTTTACTTTAATTACTTTAGTCCTTTCTGGCATTGATAAAACACATACACACACACACACACACAGACACACACACAGACGTACACACAAACACACACACATAGACACAGACACACACACAGACATACATACAGACAAACACATAGATACATACACAGACACACACAGATACATACACAGATACACACAGACATACACACACAGACATACACAAAGACATACATACGGACACAGACATAGACATACACACAGACATAGACAGACACACACACGCAACTACTTTTTTGTTTTGTGCTTCATGTTCTTCACAACTTAACCTTGTGTCTGATCAGCTCATAAATTGAATGAAGAGAGTAATGTGTTTCTTTCTCTGGCTAGTTCTTTCGATATTGATATATTTTTATTATATTTTTTAATCCAAATATGATTGATATATTTAAATATTGTCAGAGCAAACTGTGGGAGAAAGAGAAGAGTAGACCACCTAAATCTTTTAAAAGTCAGTTTGCATTTTTAAAAAGCTTCTGGGAATTTTATGAAATCAGGAATTTGTTATAATTAAGAAAGCTTTTTACTATCCTTCTTAAGTTCAAATATTATAGAAAGAGAAAGAAATCTAACTTCTCTATATATTAACTGAACAAAGTAAATGTGTATCTCATTCATTTGATAAGTGAACACATCAGACTTAATTTTTTATTTTCTCCATAGGGAAATAAACCTAAAAGACATGTAACTAAAGACATAATTAGTTAAACCTTATTTTGTTAATAAATTCCTCTAAGAAAGAATTTTAAAGGTATAAATATGGACACTAAAAATGACAAATCTATTAAATGAAGATAGTTATAAATAGTAAACCCAAAATGTGCAACAGTATATTAAATAACAATATATTAAATGACAAACTGGAATAATTAAACAGTATTTTTTACACAAAATCAGATTTAGTATGAATAAGAGCACTTCTTTTATGCATGGATAAGATCAACTGGGTGGTTTTATTTATATAAGTAATCTTTATGTCCCCATATGTTATTTAAACTTTTTCATATCATTGTAAACTGGTATGAAACACATAATCAAATACTGAAAATATGCAGGCATTAACAGGAGACATGTATGTTCTATTCTTCCTTTAGGAGTTCAATTTCTTTTTCTAATAATGAATTAACATCTTGCCTGTAATTCATTAAATTTTATTAAAACTCTTCCTGGGTTGGGCCCTAAACAACCCTAAATCTATCTCTCTTACTTAATTTGTACTGCGCCCCAGGCGAACATGTCTTAGTATATTGCCAAGGTTAACATCTGTCCAATTGGTTATGTACTTGCTGACCAGAGAAAAGTGCTTATATGTGTGAGATCAAGGATGATAGATATAACAACAGTAATATTTGTTTAGAGTACTTTGCAGTTCACAAGGAAATTTAAAGTATATTATTTCATCCTTAGAAAAATAAATAACAGATATTATTGTTTTACAGATTAGGAAAGGAGGCACAGAAAGCCAAAGAAGCATGCAAAGTTCCACAATTAGTAAGTATGGGTGATGGTTATTCATGATTCTGTCACATTTGTATTTTTCTTACAAGCAAAGGCACTAACTTCCCGTCAGCTCTGGACTTTCATTTCAAGAGCACTTGTATATAGAATAATCTTGTAAGATTGAGAAAGTGTCTCCTCCAGAGCAAAAGTCAGTCTAGTTTGCTTGCAGCCCATTATAAAAAGTTTGGGTTCTTCCCTCAGCTTGCTATTTCTTACCTGTGATGCAAACCTACTGTGCTGCCACATCCACCTGGGCCTTTCTTCATTAACCCCTTTGGCATTGTGGACAAGGAGAACTGACATGAAAATGAAGCCATGAATAATAAAGTCCTCTGTCTGATCCAGGAGTCTCATGTCTTCTGCCAGCATCCATGAACTAGCCAAATTAGGTAGTTTGTAAGTATGGTAAAATCTCAAAATTGTCACAGTTTTTTAAAATAAATTGTGAAGCAAAGGAACAAAAGATTTTTTTAGTTTTATGGTTTAGTACACATTTTATATACTGCAACAAAGGGTCTTAAGACACAAAATTAATATGCTCAGAACCCCAGAATTTTTTTACATGAAAAAAAGGAGGATATATGTGCAACCATTTTAATTTTATGTCTATGAATATCTCTGGAAGGATGTGAACAACTGATGACAGTGGTAGCACCTGGCAAAGGGAACTACATACTTCAAGATGGAAGGGAGGTGTTTTTTTTTCCTTAACCATACACGTATTTGCACTTACTGAATGATGTTCTTTGTGGAACGCAGTATATTAAAACAGTCGATAAAATCAAGCTTTCCAGGTTCACATTCTTGACTAATTGACTGTCATATATTGATCAGGTTATTTCATATTAATTTCTATATGCTTTAATCTTTTTATTTGTAAAATTGTGTGATTATAATCACCCCCTTATAAGTTGTGAGGATTAAATGAGTTATTATCATAAAGGTTTTAATATACATAGTGCTTTAGAATGAGTTAATTATTAGCAATAATGATTCAAAATAATTTTTAAATGATTTATAATCAATTTAATATATTAATATCCTAAATTAATTTTAAATGACAGTATTTTATTAGATAAATACAAGGTACAACATAAAAATACTGATATATATGTATGCATATGTGTATATATGTATATTGCCTTTAGTTCATACCGAGATGCAAATTACTGATGCTGAAACATGCAGTTTGAATACATTTTGGAAGAAGAGAGGTAAGAGAAGAAAACTGGATGCCTTAGCAAAGGACTAATGACAGAAGGAAATCTCAGTGGTGAAACACAAGCTCTTCACTTGACAAATTTTTTCCTTAAGTGAGCACTGATTCAGTAAACAGTTACTAATTAATCTCTTTCCATTGTTTTCCTTAATAATTTATTCTTCAATTCAACAGTTATTTGTTCAACACCTTCAATCTATCAGGCTAGTTATGAAAACGAATGTTAATAAAATAATATACTGTGATAATTATTATTATTATCATCATTTAACAAATGTGGAGACTGAGACTTAAATATGTTACATAACTTGTTAAAAATCACACAGATCAGTTTTTTTATTTATCAAATGTTGATAAAAATGCTGTCAAGTTTTGAGATTTAAATGAGATGATGAATGCAAATCACTTAATCCATTGCTCGTAACACTGATCTGACATACCATCCTTCTGGAACATCTATGAAATTTCAGGAATTGATTCACTGTGGTACTGCCTTTTGTAAGCAAAAGTATCACTTATGCAGATAATACACCTTACTCTTATCCTAAAATATACCCGCGAATATCTTCCATTCCTCTAGTTATGAGGCATCCTGAAATTAAAATTCTAGAAGCTCAGTTTTTTGGGGCTCTGGCCCAGGGGACCTAAAAACTGAAGAAAATAGGAAAACTCTTCCTTTGTTGCATAACCGCTAGTTGACTGTACACACTAAGTTTTAACATGAATATCAGAAACTTAACTATGATTATAGCAATTTGTAGATATAAAAAAATGATATTCTGAGTCAGGGCAAGTCTTGCTAGTAAGTTCCATTTTTGATTACCTGTGCGTTTTCAACTAAAGTGGCACATGTTAACAAGATGTACTTGCCAGATATGTACTATAGTTGGGAAAGATAAAAGGTTCATAAAAAGCTAACTCAAATTAAAAATATGAGGCAAGCTCATTGAAGGGTAACAAGTCAACTCTGCCAAAGGGGGAGATTTTAGAATTTCCCAGTCTGAATCTTTTAGATAATCCACCACATCTTCCTATGCGTACATATCAATATATCTGTTTGTGGAAGGCAGCATTCTAAGATGGCCTCCAGAATTCCCAGCCCTAGTATATATATACATCTTCTTTCAGTCAATGAAACTCTAACCTGGGTGCTGCTGTGTTGGGACTATTCAGATGTAATTAAGGCCTCAAATCAGTTGACTTTAAAAAGAGAAGATACCCTGCCTAAGACTGATGCAATTATGTGAGACCTTAAAAGGAACTGGACTTTTTCCCAGTAAGAGAGATCTAAGTGTTAGAGGAATTCCAAGTGAAAGAGATTCTCTGTTGCTAGTTTTGAAGATGGAGGATGCCCCATGGCTCTTGGAGATAAAAAAAAAAAAGGCCTCCATCTGACAGCCAGCAAGAAAATGAAGTCTTGAGGTTGACAACCACAAAGAGCTAAGTGGCACCATCAGGCTGAAAGAGAACTATAACTTCAAATGAGTATGGCAGCCTGACCCCTTGATTTTCAGCCTGTGAGAGCTTGGGCAGGGACTTGGTCACACTGTGCCCAGACATCTGACATACCAAACTGTGAGCTAATAAATACGTGCGGTGTTAAACTACTAAATTTGTCTTAATTTCTTAAAGAGCAATAGAAAACTAACGTATAGATTGGCCATGCTTTCAATGCAGTGTTATTATATTAATTGCTTTTTAGAATTCTATCTTCTAATTTTCTCTTTTCTACCTGAATAACTGCATTAGTAATAAAAACACCAGTAGGCAATCTGGTGTACGAAGGAGATGTAAAGAGCTTGGATATAAATGTACAAATGAATGAATGTTTCCTGTCACATTTGGTAGAATTTCTCTTGAATCGTTGCCTAAGTGCACAGGTTTTCATAACATTCAACAGATATCTGTCTAATTGCAACAGAAAAAAGTTCTTTTTCTCTTCCTTCTGTTAGGAGCTGAGGAGCTTTGCTTGGTTTTCTTTGGCACTCTCTACCATGTGGAAGACATAACGGTCCAAAGACAGTTATACCAAGGCTGAGGTATTTGTATCTTTTAACCCACGTACCACTTCAAGGGAAGTTTTCTCTAAACTTTCCACGACAATCTTTCATTTATTTCTCAGTTTCCAAGACATTTCATTTCTGTGGTATTTCCTTACTGTGGCTAAACCACACTTCAAACTCTCCCTGTCCTGGCAACAGCTCTGTTTCTGGCAAATATTCAGTTGTTTAAAGTCGACTCTGGGTTGTATAGCCTGAATTGTAGTCTACCCTAAAACATCATGGTCTGAAGCTGTTTCAAAGTTACAAAGGCTTGTCTTTGCTCTCCTGAAGCAATCTAATGTCATTTAGATCCCCTGAGATGAATAATGAAAACTTGTATGCATTAGGAATTAGAATTCTCTCTCTTTCTCCCTCTCTCTCTCTCCCCCTCCTTTATTTGCTCCCTTCTTCCCCTCTCCCTTTCCCTCTCCCTCTTCCTCTTTTCTTCTTCTCTCTGTTCTACCCTGTAAGCTACAAGAGAATGGATTAATTTCTTATTAGAATGTTCAGTTATTTTGTTATTTGTCCTTTTATTTATTTTAACTTTATATTCTCAGCAAAACTAATAAATATTTACTGAGCAAATTAGCGTTTCCTTGTATTAGAGTTTGTTGTTACAGTTAGCAAGGGACATGTCTGTTGGCCACCAAACACTGGTTTTCAAACTTTACTCTGCCAGATCTTAGGAAGTCTGTGGAGGTGATCCATGTCATCTCTTGGGAGCTAAGAGATCCACTTGAGAATCTTTTGTTTAGTTGATATTTTAAAATGTGTACGTATAATGCTTTGTTAAAGATTAAAATTATTAAATAATATAAAGTAAGAAAGTCAATCACAGAGGTATAACTGACATGATCCATTTTACCAACAATCAATAGGAAGAAGGACAATTTTATCTTAGTGTTCGAATATGATGACAGCCCCAAGCTAACATGATTGCCAAGATATAACATTAGCGCTCAGGCTTCTTTTCACAAATATTCCATGGGTATTCCTTATCAAGTCTACTCAGGAAATTTGATTTATCCATCAAGATTGATTGCTAGATTTTCACAGAGCCCCAGTTTTAAGTTATGGTTTCTTATGTTGCCTTGTTTGTTATATTTGGTGACCTTTTGTTTCTAGGAACTGTCCTGTTCATTGTACAGTATAAGACCCCGTTCTTCAGAAATTAGCCAGTATTTGAGAAATGGTATCCTGGTGAAAGCAATGACATATGAAGGTTAAACATAGATTTCTGTTCACCAAATGGATTATTGTGAAGGCCAAGATATAGAAACCAAAGTGGTCCAGAATTCTAATGTAAGTTTCCTAGGGTGTTGTACCTCAGGTCTTTGAGTAGATTTCAGAGGGTCCTTGAAATCGTATGTCAGATTATATATTTATTTCACAATCACTCATAAAATTTAGCATCCCCTTCCGTTATCAAGGTAGGCAACAGGGCTTAACAGGTTTAGCAGTAGCTGTGATTTTTCACTATAAAAAAATCACGACATATTTTCACGCAAGTTTAATGACAGTACTAGATCTCGTAGTTCTCTCACATATTTTTTTCCTTAAAAAAGCAAATCATGACACACATTGTGCTAGATTAGAAAGATATTCTACATGAGAAATGAACATTTTTTAATTAAGTTTACTGGCATAACATTGGTTAATACAATTATAAAATTTTCAGGTGTCCATTATAATTTAACATCTCTATATTCTATTGTGTGTTTACCACCTAAAGTCCAATTTCCTTCAGCTACCATATATTTGATCCCCTTTATCCAATTCACCCTCCCCTTACCTCCCTATATTTGACCCCCTTTACCCCATCTACCTCCCCACTCCTCCCTCACCCCCTACTCTGGTAACTGCTAGTCCATGGTCCATGTTCATGAGTCACTGTTTGTTTGTCCTGTTCATTTGTTGCTTTTAAGTTTATATCCCACATATAAGGGATATCATGTGATTTTCAGTTTTTTCTATCTGACTTATTTCTCTTAGCATGATTATCTTGAGGTCCATCTATGTTGTCGCATATGACTGTATTTCATCTCTTCTTATGGCTGAGTAATATTCCATTGTATGTATGTACCCCAGCTTCTTTAGCCAATCATCAATTGTAGGACACTTTGGTTGCTTCCATGTCCTGGCCACTGTGAATAATGCTTCTATGAACATTGGTGTGCAAATATCTTTATGGATATGATTTTTAAGTCTTTGGGGTAAATACCCAGTAGAGGGATTGCTGGATCATATAGTAGATCAATTCTTAGCTTTTTGAGGAAACTCCATACTGTTTTCCATAGTGGCTGTACCAATTTGCAGTCCCATCGGCAGTGTATAAGGGTTCCTTTTTCTCTGCATTCTCTCCAGCATTTGTTATTACTTGTCCTGTTGATTATAGACATTCTAACAGGTATGAGATGGTATCTCATTGTGGTTTTGATTTGCATTTCTCTAATAGCTATTGATGTTGAGCATCTTTTCATATGTTTGTTGGCCATTTGTATGTCCTCTGGGGAGAAATGTCTGCTCAGATCCTCTGCTTGTTTTTTGATTGGATCATTTGATTTTTTGTTGTTATTTAGTTGTATGAGTTCTTTGTATATTTTGGATATTAGGCCCTATTCGGAGGAATTGTTTGCAAATATATTTTCCCATTCTGATGGTTGTCTCTTTACTTTGTTGGTTTCTTTTGCTGACCAGAAGCTTTTTAGTTTGATGTAGTTCCATTCATTTATTTTTGCTTTTACTTCTCTTGCCTTTGAGGTCAAATTCATAAAATGCTATGTAAGTCCAAGTTCCTTGAGTTTAATTCCTATGTTTTCTTCTATGCATTTTATTGTTTCAGGTCTTATATTCAGATTCTTAATCCTTTTTGAGTTAATTTTGGTATGTAGCGAAAGACAACAGTCTAGTTTCATTCTTTTGCAGGAGGCTTTCCAGTTTTCCCAGCACCATTTATTGAAGAGGCTTTCCTTTCTACACTATATGTTTTTTGGTTTTTGTCAAAAATTAGTTGCCCATATAAATATGGATTTGCTTCTGGACTCTCGATTTTGTTCCACTGGTCTGTGTGTCTGTTTTGCTGCCAATACCATGCCGTTTCGATTACCATCTCTTTGTAGCATAATTTGAAGTCAGGCAGAATGATGCCTCCAGCCTCGTTTTTTTTATTTTCTTCAGTATGGTTTTGGCAATTCAGGGTCTTTTGTACTTTCATACAAATCTGATGATTTGTTCTATTTCTTTAAAAAAAGGCAATGGGATTTTGATGGAGATTGCATTAAATCTGTATAATGCTTTAGGTAATATGGTCATTTTAACTATGTTGATTCTTCCAATACAAGAACACAGAATATTTTTCCATTTCTTTGTATCTTTTTAGATTTCTTTTAATAGAGTCTTGTAGTTTTCATTATATAGGTCCTTCACATGTTTTATTAAATTTATTCCTAGGTATTTTATTCTTTTGGTGCAATTGCAAAAGGAATTATTTCTCCACTTCTTTTTCTGACACTTTGTTGCTAGATTATAGGAAGGCTATGGATTTTTGAACGTTGATTTTGTAACCAGAAACTTTACTGTCTTTGCTTATTGTTTCTAGCAGTGTTCTTGTGGAGTCTTTAGGGTTTCCTATATAGAGAATCATGTCATCTGCAAATAGTGACAGTTTGACTTCATTTCCTATTTGGATACCTTTTATATCTTTCTCTTCTCTGATTGCATTCGCTAGGACCTCCAGTATTATATTGAATAACAATGGCGATAGTGGACAGCCTTGTCTTGTTCCTGATCTTAGAGGAAAGTTTTTTTAGTTTTTCACCATTAAGTATAATATTGGTTGAGGGCTTGTCATAGATGGCCTTTATTATGTTAAAGTATTTTCCTTCTATACCAATTTTGTGAAATGTTTTGATCATAAATGGATGCTGTTTCTTGTCGAAGGCTTTTTCTGCATCTATTGATATGATCATATGATTCTTACATTTTAATTTGTTTACGTGGTATATCACATTAATCGATTTGCATATGTTGAACCATCCCTGTGCCCCTGGGATGAAGCCCACTTGATCGTGACGTATAATCTTTTTAAGATGTTGCTGTATTCGGTTCGCTAGTATCTTATTTAGGATTTTTGCATCTGTGTTCATGAGAAATATTGGTCTGTGGTTTTCTTTTTTTGTGTTATCTTTACCAGGTTTTGGTATCAGAGTAATATTGGCCTCATAAAATGTGTTGGGAAGTATTGCCTCCTCTTCCATTTTTTGGAAGAGTTTGAGGAGAATAGGTATTAAATCTTCTTTGAATGTTTGGTAGAATTCACTGGTGAAGCCATTTTACTTTTTGATAGGTTTTCGATGATTGTTTCAATTTCCATACTGCTGATCAGTCTATTTAGAATTTCCAGTTCTTTTTCATTCAATCTAGGAATGTTGTATTTTTCCATTTCTTCTAGGTCCATTTCTTCTGGGTTATTAAATTTTAGTATTCTTGTATGATCCGCTGTATTTCTGTGATATCAGTCATAATTTCCCCTCTTTCATCCCTGATTTTGTCTATTTGTGTCCTTTCTCTTTTTTCTTTAGTGATTTTAGCCATGGGCTTGTCAATTTTATTAACCTTCTCAAATAACTAGTTCTTCGTTCCATTTATTTTTTCTTTTTTCTTTTTCTTTTTTTCTGTTTTCGATTTCATTTATTTCTGCTCCAATTTTGATTATTTCTTTCCTTCTGCTGACTTTAGGCTTCATTTGTTCTTCCTTTTCTAGTGTTTTAAGATGAAGCATTAGGTTGTTTATTTGAGCTCGTTTTTGTTTTAGGAGGTAGGCCTGTAATGATATGAACTTTCCTCTTATGACCTCTTTTGCCATGTCCCATAAGTTTTGATATGTTGTACTATCATTATCATTTGTTTCTATGTATCTCTTGATCTCTCTTTTTATTTCTTCTCTGACACAGTTATTCTTCAGTAACATGTTGTTTAATCTCCATGTATTTGTGGTTCTTCCTGACTTCTTCTTGCAGCTGATCTCTAGTTCAAAACATTATGATCAGAGAATATGGTTGGTGTGATTTCAACTCTCTTATATTTGTTGAGACTATCTTTGTGTCCCAGTATGTGGTTGATTCTTGAGAATGTGCCATGTGCCCCAGAGAAGAATGTATAAGCAGCTGTTTGGGGATAGAGGGCTCTGTAAATGTCAATTATGTCTAGTTGGTCTAATGTGCCATTTAAGAACGTTATTTTTCTTATTGATTTCCTGTTTGGATGATCTGTCCATATTCGACATTGGGGTATTTACATACCCTACTACAATAGTGTTTTAGTCTGTTTCTCCCTTTAGTTCTGTTAGTAATTGCTTTATAGATTCCTGATTGGGAGCATAGATATTAATGTGCTATTTCTTCTTGGTGCATGATTTCTTTTATCATTATGAAATGTCCCTCAGTCTCTTTCTTTACCTTTTTTATTTTGAAGTTTATTTTGTCTGATATTAGTATCTATACTCCTGCTTTTCTCTGAATGCCATTTGCTTGAAATATAATTTTCTTTGAGTCTATATTTGTCTTTGAGTCTATATTTGTCTTTGGAGCTGAGATGTGTCTCCTGGAGGCATCATATGGTTGGGTTTTGTTTTTGATCCATTCTGCAACTCTGTGCCTTTTTATTGGTGAGTTCAGTCCATTTACATTCAGGGTGATTATTGAAATATGAGATCTTCTTATAGACATTCTATCTTTTGCTTTCTGGTAGCTCGGTGTTTCCATTGCTTCCTTGTCCTTGTGTTTCTGTTTTCTTTATTTTGGCTGGCTTTTATGGGTTTTCCCTATAGATCTTCTTGTTTTATGTTATATACTTCAGCTCTGAATCTTCTTTGTGTGGTTACCATTACGAATATGAAAAGGATAGTTATATATATACAGTCGTCCCTTTTCTTCTGTGCGTGCCTTATCTCCATTCCCCTTTGCAAATTTGGATCTTTGAATCCTCCCCTATTTAGTCATTGTTGTCTCAGTTTGTCCCTATGTATGCTGAACGTTTATTACTATTTTGTTATAACAATTCACTTCTTATTATTTAAGCTATAGTGTCCTGTTCTTAGTAATGGTTGCACTCTTCTGCTTCTATTTGCCTGTTATTCACTTTACTTGTAATTATGTATTTTTTGTTGTTGTTATTTTGTTTTAGGTGAACTGATTCCTTTCATTATTTCCTGTAGTGCAGGTCTTGTATTGGAGAATTTCCTCAATTTTTGTATGTCTGAAAAGGTCTTTATTTCTCCATATCTAAAAGAGAGCTTAGCTGGATACATTATTCTACGCTGGTAGTTCCTTTCACTTAATAGTTTAAATATTGGATTCCATTCTTTTCTGGCTTGTAAGGTTTGTGCTGAGAAGTCCAATGATAATCTAATGGATTTATCTTTATAAGTTAGCATTTTCTCCTCCCTGGCTGCCTTGAAAATTCTATCTTTGTCGTTGATTTTTGATAACTTTAATACAATGTGTCTTGGTGAAGGCCTTTTGGGGTTGAGATAATGGGGTATTCTGTTGACTTCTTGAGTTCCAAGCTCCAGCTCATTCCTTAGATTTGGACAATTCTCGTCTATTTGTCTGAAAATGCTTTGTGGTCACTACTCCTTTTCCTTGCCTTCGATAATGTCTATTATTCCTAAGCTTCCTCCCCTGATGGTATCAGCTAGTTCTTGTATTTCTCTTTCATTATTTTTCATTCTTTGGTTTCTCTCTTCTTCCTTCTGATGCATTTCTAGATTTCTGCCTTTGATATCACTGATCCTTTACTCCATTTGGTTGACTCTATTTCCCAAGCTTGCTATTTCATTTTTCTACTCTTGCAATGTGTTTTTCATCTCCAGAAATTCAATTTGGTTCTTTCTGAGGATTTCAATCTCCTTGCTCTGCTCATCTAGTTATTTTTTTCAATTCTTGAAATTTTTAATATGATTTGTTTTTGATCTCATCAAGTTTTTTCAGAAGTACCATCCTAAATTCTCTGTCATTTAAGTCACATATTTCTATGTCTGTAAGCTTATTTCCTGGAGATTTTTGTCTTTCTTTTCAAGCTGCCTTGTCACCTTGGTTGTTAATGGTGTTTAATAGACTATTTCTTTGCCTGGGCATTAATGGAAGTGTATTATGCTGTTCTCCAGAAAGAAGTTTTATTATATAAAGGTCTGACTGTAGTCTGTTGCAAAGAATGCTCTTTTCTTTTGGTTTCTAGTAGGTGGCATCTAAGCCTCTTGGATCCCTGCTTTATATAATGCTTTAAAGTACCTGTGGTAGCTCTTATGTGCAAATCCCACGCTCAGATGTGCTGGTATGAAGTTTGGGTGTTTTTGTGAGTTTTAGATGTTCAGCTTATTGTTTTTTCAAAGAGAGAGATCTGTGGACGTCTCTCATTTCACCATATTTTCCATTGAAATGGTTGTCCGCTGGGAATTGAAATGTAGCTTACAGAGCTGGCAGCTTTTGCTGAGATTGGAAAGGCTACTCACAAGGATAGCCACCTCTCTGTGAACACTTGGTTCTGAATCACTCAGAAATGAACTTGGCAGCAAGCCAATAATACATGCCCCGGGCAGTCTGCAAGTTAGGTGGGGCGGGGTCTCAGAGAGACAGTGGCTGTCAGATGAAAACAACCTCAGTCTTGCTGGAAATTTGGTAACTGTTGTAAGTTCCCACAGATGACCCAGATCACAGCAAGACCAACTACTGTCTGAGACTGATCCACCAGTCTCCAATATCTCCCCAAGTTCATGTTGGCAGCAGCGATCTGCCTGACCTTATCTCTGAAATGGGGCTCAAATTGCTACTACTGCTGCTCACAACATTGGCTGCCCCACTGCGAATACTTCGCTCTGAATCACTCAGCTCAGGGCTTGGCAGCCAACCATAAACAACTGCTCCCAGCAGTCTGAAGGTTAGGTGAGGTGGGCTGATCCCCTCAGACCAGCATCTCCTAATAGCTCTGTGGGAGGGGTCTGCACTATCAAGCTGGCACGGTCTGTGGGGGGGCCACACTAAGGCACAATGGTGGCTGCCTTTCCAGCCCTCTTTCTGACTCCAGGTAATAGAGACTTTTCCAGAATGAATTCTGTGTGAACCTCAGACTCACCACCAATGTCCAGGTGAGTGTCCGCAGATTAAAAAACCTTTGCCTGGGTCCTTCAAAGGGACTTCTAAGGGCTCAGTCACCTCCATCTCACCCAGATGGCCGGAATCCCCTCTAGTTTCTACAGTCAGAGTTGTTGGAATCTCCTCTTACCTGGGCTGGGACCACGGGCTGGGGAGCCCCCAGATAAGACCAAGAACGCCCTCTCCTTCAGGAGAGCCTCTGCAGCCTCACTCTTCCTCCCAGTGATCCTCCACCACCCATGGGTGCAGCATCAGCCTGATTCAGAACTTTTCCCCTCCTACTGGTTTGATGTGGCTCCTTTATATCATTAGATGTAGGTATTATGATCACCTAGACTTCAGGTGATTCTCCACATTGATTATTTCATAATTTGGTTATAATTTCAATGCAGTCCTGGGAGGATACACATACATATACACACATACATATCCCTTTAAGGACATTCTAACAAAATCTGTATTCTACTCAAGAAATTATAATTTATCTTATTTTCTTTTTGATCTGTTTTTGTTTTATCAAAATTGTCACTAAGATTATATACCACATGATTTATTTTTAGATCAAGATTCTATTAAAAATGAGTAGTTTTCAGTCTACTTAGACTACTTTACAAACTATAGTAACAGAGATCCTAACCCAAACCAAACTATATCTTCAAGCAAGACTTATTCCAATATTTCACAATGATATCAAGCTCCATTTCTCTAAGATTTTTCTCATTGCTACCTTTGTCTATTAGTTTAACATTGATTTCCTACAAAGTAACAAAAATGGCTCCAGACATTTCCAAGTATCATCCTCACCACATAGCCATCATTTCCATCAAAGATCTTGACTTTTGCTCTGATTGGAATGGCTTAAAGCACATGCTCCCCGCTGCCTCGCCCCCATACACAAAACTAATCACTCCCTCTAGGTTATTGAAAATGCTGATTACTCTGAACAAGGTAAGATACTTCAATCCTGTATGCATAGAGTCACTTTCATCAAAACCTCATGGACCCATAAATGAAGATCAGAGTGATTTGAGAAAGAATAGAAGAGCATCTGTGTAGGGAACAGACAACAACAAAAAATGTACTACAATATTTTTATTTTTCATTTTATTTGAAGCCATAGAAATTAGGATGTTGTGGCAAAGAGGGACTATGGGCTAGATATGTTATTCACTGAATTCTTTTCACATTTGGCATACTTAGAAGTTCTACAGCAGCAATAGGACTTGATTCACATTTTGAGTGGGAAAAAATTTCTCAGGGCTGCATTATAGCACACAACATATTTCTGAAGAGTTTTCATTATGTTCCTAATTTGTACATGGGCAAAATTACCTAAGTGATTGTGCTCACAACTAGGTCTTAAAATATCATCTACTAAACCACACACAAAAGGTCATTTAGATATAGATGCATCTCCAAAGCAACTTTGCCTCCAACATATTTATTTAAAATATTAGATACTTTTACTATCAATCAGTTCATAAATATTATTCTTTCAGTTTCTTAGAGTCTAAAGTTGACCTTAAAGTCTAAAGGTTTACTTTAATATGTATCTGAATTATAAATTGCAGTTTTCTTATTAAACTGATATTCATACTACAAGTCACTTATAGAACATTTTAGGACTGGGAATTAAATAGAAGGAATGCTAACTTTTTCAAATGCCAGAAAGTGGGCATGATGGGAAATTGCCTTTGATGTCTACCATGACAAGGGAGAACATCTATCCTGTATAATCTATGCATTCAGCTTTGTGGCGTTCAACCTTATGTTAGAATCCAATCATTTAGTCTGGAACTCAAAAATTTATACTTTACCTATTAATTATAAAGTATGTGAACTTCTTCTTGCTGCCAGATCTTGAATAGGTAGTCTTCACCCTGGCTCTTACCTCACATTTACTGCTATCTTTCACCTAATTTATTTTCCACTGATATTTTTACTGGGTGCTGATTTATAGCAAATATTATTTTTCTGCCTCTGTTTAGGTGATCATATGTGTTTTCCCTTAAATAATAAATGAATCCATGATGGTAATAATTTTTAAAATATATTTAAAAAATGTTTTTCAATTACAGTTGACATATAATATTAGTTTCAGGTGTACACTATAGTGATTAGACATTTACATAATTCATGAAATTATCATCCTGATAAGTCCAGTACTCATTGGATGCTGTACATAGTTACTACAATATTATTGAGTATATGCCCTATGCTCTACTTTACACCCCTGTGACATAGGAAGTAAACTCTGTGACATTGCTCCCAGCAATATATGTATATATTTTTGGGGTATGTCTCTCTAGGCAAGGAGAACAAAAGAAAAAGATAAATGGGACTACAACAAACTAAAATTTTCTTTATAATGAAGGAAGCCATAAAACAAAAAACAACCTAATGATGAGAGAAGATATACGCCAATGACATATCTAATAAATGATACATCTAATAATATGTATCCAAAATACATAAAGAATTCATATAACTTAACACCAGAAAAATCAAACAGTCCAATTAAAAAGTGGGCAGAGGACCTGTATAGACATTTCTCCAAAGAGGACATGCAGATGGCCAATAGGCATATGAAAATAAGCCCAACATCACTAATCATCAGTGAAATGCAAATTAAAGCCACAATGACTTTTCACCTCACACTTGTCAGAATTGCTACCAACAATAAATCAATGAACACCAAGTGTTGGCAAGGATGTGGAGAAAGGCAACTCTTATGGTGATATTAAAGTACATATTTATGCTTATTAAATATACCAACAAAACACTTCTTGGCTCTTTAATTTTTAAAAGTTTAACATTATTTAAAGTGAAAGAGCATTTATAAAATAAAAATTGATCAACTATATTTGAGCAATCACTTTTAAAGACTGTAAAGCAAATTTTAAAAATGGATAAATTCATTAAATTGATTAGGTAAATTAATCCTCTGATTTTCAGAAAATTGGCTTATAGTAAATTGACCTTCTGCAAAGTCATCTATAAAAATATTTATTTCCAAAAGCAGATTTCATCTACATATATACATATACATACATATATATATATATATATATATAATCATAAGATATGACTGGCTGTGGCTATTGATCATACCAATGGCTAAAATGTGAGTTACATCAGATCAAGGAAAAGCCAAGTAGAGCAAGTATCTAGACTAATATTTGAGGGATGTGGGTTAGCTAATATAATATTTAATCAATCTTCAGAATAGCTAAATAATAAATATAATCTATAAAATTCAATTTAATATACCACATAAGCACTGTCATAAATAACTTAAAAGAATAGCTTATAAATGATAAAGGATAGATCTCTCTTTATGGGTTTTATAGCAATATTTAATATGTAAGTCTCTTCTTAGCTGTGGCCACATTTTCAATTATCCAATTCTTTTTATTTTACCCTCAAAATATTTATTATAAAGATTAATCACCTGAAAAGGTACAAACTTGTCAAATAAAAATATTTCTTCCCAAACTGTTTTATATTACTCTTTATGGAGTTCACAGCATCCTCAACAATAAAATTATTACCAGTCTTTATGTTTTGGCAAACTGGTTTGGCATGCTGTGCAAATATTCAACTTATTACCTCTTCTTTTATAAAGAAAACATAGTTAATTCTCAGGACTTTTCTTTGAAGCATCTTTTAAATTTTTGACAGGAGGAGTTATATTTATACATTTATAAAATACCCTCAATATTATTCCAAATATCTACTAATCTCTAAACCAAGAAGAGAATGCGGCAGCAGGGGGAAAGGGGGGCAGATAATTAGTTGTCAAAATTCTTTTCTTCTCATGTTATTTTAGAATGATCTCTTTTTTTTTTTACTAAAGAGTTAACATTTTATAATTTGCCTGGAAAATTTTTAGAACTTTTTATCAGTTCTCAATGGAGAGCAAATTTTCATAGTGGTCCTTCAATAAAATACATATATATTTTATTTTTCCTTGGTCCATATGCCCTCAATATTTTCTATACTTTCTTTTTAAAAATATGTTTAAGCATTCAAAAATTTTATAATACTTCTAAATATGTAAGTTTACAACTGTGTTGTCAACTGTCCAAAATTCTTATGATTTTCTACTTAATACATTATCTTCTCTATTTAGGCATTCTTTCTATTAATCTCCTATACACTGTTTTAAATGTTATCTTAATATGATGATGCCCAAATTAACTTATTCATCCCTGACCACTTATTTGAGGTTTATACTTTATGTTTAACAGCTTGATACTTTCACGTGAATTTCTAATAGGGAGTACAAGCTTAAAAATAGATAAAAATAGAACTAATAATTTCTACTACCATTTCTCAACCTGCTCATCACTGTCTTTCCCATTTCAAGAAAATAGTAACAACATCAAATAACTATCTAGAAGTTTTACTGGATTATTCTATATATTCTCTTACTGAGAATATATCTGTCAGCAAGTCCAAAATCGATCTGCAGCCTATACACTTCTCTCCATTTCTACTATGATCATCTCTAATTGGTGCCACTAAATTTTACTGTCAGAATTGTTCCATTGACTTCCTTTTTTATATAGTCACTTTCACTACTGAAATTCTAGAATTCATTCCCCAATCTTCAATGGTCTTTCTTTCTTTCTTTCTTTCTTTCTTTCTTTCTTTCTTTCTTTCTTTCTTTCTTTCTTTCTTTCTTTCTTTCTTTCTTTCTTTCTTTCTTTCT
>NW_011888785.1:21258569-21261791 GCF_000151845.1 Pteropus vampyrus | reverse complement strand
TCCTTCCTTCCTTTTTTCCTTCCTTCCTTCCTTTTTTCCTTCCTTCCTTCTTTCCTTCCTGTCTGTATGTCTGTCTTAGATTAAATTACTCATTGAACAATTATATCACTTAGAAATTTTAGAACTCTCAAAAGGCTTATAGTAAAATCTTAAGTTCTATAGGATCTGACCTCTGTCTACCACTCTAACTTCACTCCCCTGCACTTTCCCACTTGTTTTCTCTACTCTAGTCACGAGAGTAATGTTTCTGTGCCTTGATCAAACCAATGGGATCTTTACATTGGGCCTTCACACTGGCTGTTACTGCTACCTGGTATGTTCTTGCACTTAACTTTTGCTTGATTGCCAGCTCTTTGCCATTCAAATCTCAGTTTATCATCTTTTCTGAACACAGAGACCTATTTTTATTCTGTAAGTAGCAACAGAATAAAATTAGATTTCTTGTTTTTTCATTTTTTCCCCCTATTGAAACATACACTATGAGAAAAAGTTTGTCTGCCTTCTGTCACTATTATATTTTTAGTACCAGCATATGTAAAACATAGTAAAAACTAAGTAATAATAATTTTGGAATTATAATTAATATGGTAGTATAACTTGAGTAGATAAGTGTTATTTTAAGCCTGAATTATTTGACAAACTTGTGACAGGGTCAATTAGAATGTAAAAGATTAACACTGAGATCACAAGCATTGTTTGGACAATACTAATTTATGTGGTACTTATAGGAAGTTTTTGTTTCATTACTGCTACTCCTTATTTTTAGTGGGTTACTTAACCCAAAATATTTTAATGTACATTTTGTCTTCTGTTTGAGGAGAAGAAGCTGCCTCATGATGATACTATTATATCTTCAGTTTATGGCATAAGTCATCTCAATGTATGATTTTGTTGAAACTTCTCTGGGATGTATAATTTATTAGTTTTTCTTATAACCCTTTCCTTACACTGAAAGCCTGAATTCATGTTGTTTCTATGCCAAGAGTTAAACATCTTTCAGTAAAGGCTTTATGCTCTCCTTGCTTAAGAATTTTTTTGGTGCTTTCATTTAGTTTTACTCTTAGGCAAGAATAAAAATGGGACAGCCTTCATGAGCTGCTCTCACAATACAAAATTGTGGCAGTTTCCATAAAGGTAAACTTTGATAAAAACTTTGCTAAATTATTTAAATTCTATTATAGAATTCATTATATTAGATTATTAGATTTTATATAGATATTACATTCTATGTAGAATTCTATATAAAATGTGTATAACAAGTAACAAAACTAACATCCATTTCCATTGTAATAGACTTCGTGTGGGGTCTCGTTTTTCTGATTGAGTTCTCTATTAGGGAAGAATTTTTACAGAATTTAAGTAAACCAGTAGAAAACAAATATAGCCATTGGGAAGTTAGAAATATTGCTCAGTGCAGCAAATTCTTTGTGGTATAATTAGACTACATTTTTAGGATGCTTTAAAATATATCGTTCCTACCCTTTAAGTGACTCCTTCTATGATTTTGTAAAGTATTGAATGTTCAACATAAATTGTATGCTCTAGGGCTTCTTTTGTTAGTGGTTTTGCATTTAAATGCATGCAATAAAAGTATAGTGATAATGATGGAAATAAATGAACAAAATGAAAAATGGCAAATACCTTAGTTATTAAACTATATGAAAATTTTTTCTTTAATAACTACCAAACACCTCAAAGATTTTCTTCACATTTTACATAATTCTAGTGTAATGTAATAATAATAAAGATATGTGTATTTTAAATTTAGATATGTATTAAGTAAAACCTGCATGAATTGTGCCTTTACCTCTGATCTGCTTTATCTTTTCTTAATTTTACTTAAATAGCTAGTTTTGTCTTATTCTGGTGTTACTTTTGTCCTGTTCTAATTTGGAGGCATTTTTTTTCTTTCTCATTTAAAACCTCAGAAACTATTATATTACATTTGCCTTTTTAAAGAACCCTTGGAAGAAAACTCCTTGAAGATATATCACCCACTATACTCTCGTGTGTGTGTGTGTGTGCGTGTGTGTGTGTGCTCATGTGTGCATATCAATATCAATAAATATTTGTTGAAGAAATAAACTTAAAAAAATGAAAACGAAGGATGGTACATAATTGTCCTATGTTATGTCAGTTACTATGGCTTATTTCACTTAACATAAATGCCCTCAAGATTCATTACTGTTGTCATAAATGAAAGAACTTTTTTATGGCTGAATAATATTCCACCGTTTATATATATCACATCATCTTTATCCATTTATCTGTTGGCAAACACTTAAGCTGTATCCATATTTTGGCTGTTATGAATAATGCTGCAATAAACAAGAGTGCAGATATCTTATGGAGATCTTAATTTCATTTCCTTTGGATATACATACAGAAATGTAATTGTTGGATCATATGGTAGTTCTATTTTTAATTTTTGCAGAAATTCCATGTTTTAATAATTGTACCATTTGCATTTCTACCAACAGTGTATAAAGATTCTCCTTTCTCCACATCCTTGCCAACACTCGTTATCATTTCTGTTTTGATAATAGCCATTCTAAACATGTGTGAGGTTATATCTCATTGTGATTCTGATTTATATTTCTCTAATGATTGGTGATATGAGCAGTTTTTGTATGCCTGTTTGTCATGTGTATGTCTTACTTTTGAGAAAAGTCTATTAATATCCTTTGCCCCTTTTTGATCATGTTATTTGTCTTTTTAGCTTGAGTTATATATGACTTCCTTATGTATTTTAGGTATTAACCTCTCATCAGATATATGGATTGCAAATATTTACTCATGTTCTATACATTGCCTTTTCACTCTGCTAATTGTTTGCTTGCAGAAAAGTTTTGTTTGAAGTAGTCCCACATGTCTATTTTTGCTTCTTTGCCTGTACTTTTGGTATCACATCCAAAAAATCTTTGCCAGGAACAATGTCAAGAAGATTTTTCCAATGTTTTCTTCTATGGGTTTTGTGATTTTAGGTCTTACGTTTAAATTTTTAACCCATTTTGAGTCAATTTTTGCATATAGTATGAGATAGTGGTTCAGTTTTAATATTTTGTATGTGGATATCCCATTTTTTCCAAAATCATTTATTGAGGAGAAGAGACTATCCTTTTCCCAATGTGTTCTTGACACCTTCGTTTAAAATCAGTTGACTATAAAAGCATTTACTCAGTGTGGATTTTAGGTCTTTGTTCTGTGAGAAACTTTATATAT
>NW_011888785.1:21247254-21258450 GCF_000151845.1 Pteropus vampyrus | reverse complement strand
TAATTTTATTTTATTAGTTTTAAGTCTATGGTACCTTGGTTAGACATTTATATAGTTTATGAAACAATCTCCCTAATTGCTCTCCACCTAGCCATTACATTAATGCTAACTATATTCCCTATGCTGTGCTCCCCATCCCCGTGACCATCTATCAACTACTAATGTGTACTTCTTCAACCTTTCACTCCATTCTCCTAGTCCCCCAAATCCCCTCCCTTCTGGAAGCTTTTATATTTTAATGTACATTCACTTAATGGAATAATATTTGGAGTTATTTACACTCCAAAGTATTTTCTAAGAATGAATGAAATTCACTGAGATAGAAAGTAGGGGAAAAAAAAGAAATATGGAAAACTCAAAATGGAAGTGTTGATAACTTCTCTGGTTTCACAGATTTATGCAGAGCCAGGCCCAAGGTTTATAATCTGTTCCCTCTAGTAGAATGGAGGCAGAGACAAGTCTTCTGAGTTATAGTATCATTTCCATCTTATCTTCGAAGTATATTTATGAATCTAATAGTAACTTTAGGATAATGACTAAAAATACTGCATTAATCAACAGAACTGAAAAATAACAATACTGTGTACAGTAACATATTTTCCTCTCCCTATCCCATCCTGGCCTTCTTTCTTGAACAAAGGAACTAGTAGTTAAGTTACATGTTTTTCAAAATACTTTATATATAAGGTTTGCACTAGATTAAGAATTTACAAAAGCCTCAAGACTCAATATTGCAAAAATAATTTTTAGTAAAAAATGATAAATTTTTAGTACTATATTTCTTTTTGCTCTCTTCTCCCCTATTAACATATACTTACAGTAAGTATTCATACTTTTGAACAAGATATGTAATATATAATATGGAAACATGCAAATAAATACTTTTACTTAGGAGAAAAAAGTAAAAAGAAACTTTCATGAATCCATTGTAAATAGAAAGAACCTCTTCTATTACCATTGCTTCTTCAAATAATTCTTACCTTCTCCATTGCCCTAATTTTTAAGTTACTGCTAATCACCAACTGCCTGGTCTGGAAAGTTCTACTGCCATTCTGCTGACACATGTTCTGCAAAAAGCCACAATAATGATCAAGAGCAGAGGAGAAGGAATGATTGTATATTCGGCTACTTCTGACCTTCATACTTAGGTTTTAAGTATAAGAGTGGCAGGATAAAAAAGAAAAATGTTTAGTTGTTGCCCATACATCAAGATCGATTTTAAAAACAAGCTTAAACTTCCTACTAGTTCGATGAAAGATATGATTTCATTGCTTAATGATCCGAAAGAATATAAATTATTACATCTATATCCCTGATTCTGTTTTTATCCTTCCCTCTCTTTTTAAAAAAAAAAAAAAAAAAAAAACGTAAAACACTATATACATATGTGTGTAAGCTGGAGAAACCTTCAACAAATAATCAATCATGAGAATATATACTACAGGATCTCATAGTTAAATAGATTATATGATCATAAATAACAGAGCAGAGAAGAATCATGCAAAGTTCAGGCAGTAACTCTCATCCCCTTAGAAACTTGGACCTAGGTTAGATTTAAGACTTCATGTATTTCATAAATGACAACCATAGACTCTTTCTTCAAGTGACATAAGGAAGATAATAGCAAGAAATTACAAAGCAGTTAGGAGTCCATAATTTTTCTCCCTAAATAGAGTCTTTAAGTGGATGTACATCCCTTTGTTAGTAAGAGCCAGTAACCTGCAGTTTGCAAAATTATTTATGAAACTCTTATATACATACTGCCACCTGCTGGTAATTGTGTATATATCTGCCTTTAAGAGGTCAAATGCTCTAATTTTTCAGAAGGATGTGTTGTTTTAGAATTCAGTGAGTGAGTTTTGGATTTCAAATAAATCTCTGCTAATCAATAGAAAATTACCTTTTTATCAACACCTAGATGCAAGGAAACACTAATCATAATGATGACTTTCTATATAAATTTTGTACTTTAAGTGAAATGTAAGGTAGTTTTTCATAAAGACATTGTACATGATCAAGTGATTTCTAGTAGTCTTTAGTTACTTTTATAACTTTGCATAATTTTTAATTTATAAATTAATTAAAGTTAACACTATCCAACAATTTTAATAATAGCTTCCATTAATACAGAAGTGTATTATAGCCTGGCTACATGCATTATCTCTTTTGACTCATAACAGTGTTAAGGCATTTCCTGGAAATATCCCCATCTTAAAGTTGAGTTCAAAGATACAGAAAAAGATCACTGGGTATTATAAAATATTAGATAAAACCACATTTTAAACTAAACTAGTCCTTTAAACTGGTTGATTTAGACATTAATCAGTTATGGCTATTTAAAAACTGCAATCATTTTTATTCTTTATAGTAAACTAATTATAATTCTACATTTAATTCTAAAGAGCTCTTTGTAGATGAAATCTACAGGAAGATCTGTGGCTGTTTAAAAACACAAAATTGAACAATTAAAACATATAGTCATATAATAGTACGTGTAAACAGTATAAGAATAAAAAAACTACAGACATTTCAAAAGAAGGTCAGGTATTATGGACTTAAATGTGTAAAACGTTGTTGTGAACATGTCTCTGATAATTAAACCTATGCTATTATCTAATATAAATATGAGATTGTTTCCAGATAAATTCTAGTGATTGAATTAGTAAAACAGCAAGAAAATTCTTAAATTACATATTTAGGGTACTAAGTAATTTCTAACAAAAATGTATTAATCTATTTTTTTGAAAAGACTCACAAATACTGAATGTAATCTTGTACTGTGAATCCACTTACATAGATTTGAAAGATACAGACGATGTTAGAAGGATGAGAATCATGATTTGTTTCACCATGCTCCACTGAAAGGCACAGCTTTAGACCTAACCATATTTATAGTAACCATATTTTCTTTATTTTGTGAGACAGTCAGAACATCTTATAATTATATGCTTCTCAATAAAGACGACCAATTAAATTTATACTAATATGATTTCATTTTTATGTCTTTAGAGTATATCGCTTAAGTAAATACAAAATACAGAGCAAAATGTGGTGCTCCATTGAATGTGCTCAATTTATATTTAGCCAAATGATTATTTTTTGTATTATTAAGCTGTTTTAGATAAATGACTTTGGTTGTATCAAAGAGTAAGCATGACCTGGCACCCTGCATTTTTCAGTATATGCCTAGAAATATCCAGTCTTGGGAATGATATAAAATATGGTCATCTATATAGTCAGATTTTAGAGTCACTTGAAAGCCTACACTGCCATTATCCTTTTACCTGGTTCACTAAGTTGTTACTCCATATTTAAGTGTTCATTCTTTTATTCAAAGTAAACATAGATTTTATCTTCTTAAAAAATATATGTATTAATCTGTAGTAATCCATATGTATTCTGAGTATAAAAGACTTATACGATTTCATACATTGTGTTATAGAAGACTGGGAAGATAATGTGATTCTAAAAGGGAACTGACGCAAGCTTCATCAATACTACTATTAGGCCTATCTACATGATATGATGTTATTTTTTTCAAGATGACTTAAGGTAAAGCCCACTTGTCATGCTTTCTAGATGATTCCATAAACCATGCATTTGTAGACTCCAGTTCCAGATTATTACAAGATAATATAAATTCCATGTCAAACATTTATTTTTTTCTCAAGAATGTTGGCATTTAAGTTTAATAGCTGTACCAAATTTATAACATATTCCACATATGTGTTATTTTTTTCTTTTTTTAAACTTAACTATCACCAAGTTCATACATAACTTGGCTGTGTATTGAATGGTTTTCTCTGATTGTCTGTTAAGTCAATGCACATTTCTTACGGTACTTCAATGAAACCATACCCACTGCCACCACTAAATGTCACACTCTCACCACAGAGAAGACACACATTGGATAAGACACAGGCTGTGCCCTCAAACAGTTTATAGTCTGAGAAAAAAAAAGTTACAAATAGAGACATATTAGTAGATGTTTAACAACCAGCTCTTCAGGAAAAAGAGAGAGCTAAACAAGCATTTGCTAATTTTTATGGTGTAAATGCTCCCACCATGAATGGTTTCAAGCTACTAACTTGAAGTCACTAAACTAGGGGTTGGGAAGAGTATACATACTTAACTCGAAAACTGGTAAAAGCCTCTGGAGCACACCATTCAAGATGCATTTTTTGACCCAGATCAACCAAACATGTACTTCCAAGCTATTGAAGGAGAATGCTGGTGATAGAGCATTTTCTACCTTCTTGGCATCTTTGAATCTATATTTTCATTATATTTATCTTTAGGAATCTTCCTTCAGTTGCTTACAATGTGCTTGAGAGCAAACACTATGTCTTCTTCATTATGATATTCACAGGACCTAGAATAGTATCTCGCATTAGGTTATTCACAGTAGATACCTATTAAATAAATACATTTATAAATAAGTATACTTATTTAGATACTGAAAAAATGAGTTTATTTTCTTATTTGTTCTCTAATTATCTTTTTCAACCATTTCTACCTGAGTTTTTATTTCCAACAGCAGATAGTACTATTTTACCTTCCATAACATTCATTCTCCCCCTTTTTCTAACTAACAAATGTACTCATAGTGGCAACATGCAAAGCTAAAGCGTTATATCTGTTGGCCACTTTGTGGCTAGGAGTGGCTATGTGACTAGTCGCATGCAATGATATGTAAGTAGAAGTATTCTTGGGTCAGTCTAGAAGTTTCCATGAAAACATGGTGGAATTTCTTCTCACTTCTTGTTTTCTTTTGCTGGAATATAAATGTAATGGCTCAAGAGATGACTTTGAGAATGGAGGCTATTAATAAGGTTGATGGAGTAGCAAGATAGAAAGAACTTGTGTTTGTGACATAATTGAACCATTGTATTAGCTCTCAATTAAATTTTTCAGGAATTATTTTTCAGGAGGGGGAAAAAGACTGAATTGTCCTATAAACTACTGTTCTCATATAAACTACTATAATTTTATGTCGCATATTGTTAATCTAATACTAATCAATATTTTTTCAACATTTCTTATTGTTCAAACTTTATTTACCAAGTTGATTATATTTTCTCTGATAATCACTTATTTCCATCGTGCACTGTATCTTTAGCTTAGATTTCTAAATTGGTTGCTGTTTAGAGATTTCTCAGGGCTCCATATAGATTTCTTGGGGATTTGTGCAGGATTTGAGGCCCCTCCAAATTTCAAAACCCTGGCAGATCTGTATGTGATTATTGTTTGTCCTTGCTATTTTTAGGCATTCCTTAGCCATACTCCTTAAATAGCTCAGGTTCTCTGACCCCCAAAAAACTTATCCCTTATCTTGGATGTGAAGAATCACTGTGAGCAGGCCTATTTAGAAGAATTTATCTTTGAAATGTATTTCTTTTTTCTGGGGTTAGTCTTCTGACATATGTCACTGGGATTCATGACTATGTGGAAATATCAGAAATCAGTATTATCCACTTTAGAAAGTTTGAGAATTTTGGTCCACCTCATAGGAGACTTCCTCCCAAATATTATGGTGTAGGTAGCTTCCTGTCATCACAGATGCGGAATGGAAATTAATTATATGTATGTAATTCTTTGTAGTTCATAAAATCTTTTCCCTCAACCATCTTACTGGAGCCCCACAAAATCTAGTGGGGAAAGAACCAGCATTACTGTTTATGTTGCAGAGGAAAGGACTGAGACTCTAGGGACTTCCTTAAAGAAATTAGAAGTAATTGAATTGAATACAGGTGTTTTTGATTTTAAGTTTCATGATCCTTCCTCTTTAATATGTCCCTGGACTGTTATTGAGCCATATTTGAACTTACAGCAAACATATTAAAAGGAAATTAGTAAAATTTTGCATTTGAACATCAAGAGGATATTATTAATCCCCAAATATCTATTGACTGCTTTAATCATTAGTATGGGCTAAGATATTTGGCAGTAAATAACAGACCAAATATTTCAGTGGCTTAAAACCACAAATGTTTATTTATTGCTTGTAATCATATCCAGAACAGATCAGCAGGCCTAATCTGCTCATTAAGTCAGCCAGAGGCAGGTTGATATCGGCACCATCTTGATTCATGCTTCTACAATCACTGAGGCAAGGAAAAAAGAGTGTTTCAGTGCCCAGCACTGGTAATTAAATGTTTCTACCTGAAAGTTGCTCTCATTATTTATGCTCACCTTTTAATGGTCAAAACAAGTCACATGGCCCCAAAGAAGGTATATTGGTTCCCTTGAGCTGCTATGACAAACTACCACCATGGCGGGGGCTTAAAACAACAAAAATTTTCCTCTCACACATTTTGAGGCCAGAAATCTGAAATCAAAGTGTTCCCTCTGAAAACTCTAGAAAAGAATCCTTTCATAACCTCTTCCAGACTTTAGCGGCTACAGGTGTTGTTTAGCTTGTGACTATATCTAATGCAGCTAATATCAACATATATCTACATATGTCCAGTAGCTGCATGTCTTCTTGTGGTTTTCTCCTCTGTGTTTGTCTGCTCTGCTTGTCATTGGATTTAGGGTCCAGCTGGATAACCCAGGATTATTTCATATCAAGATCCTTTAATAAGTTGCATCTGTAAAAACAATTTTTACAAATTAGGTCATTCTCACAGGTTCTAGGGGTTAGTACATAAACATATCTTTTGGGGGACATCATTCAGTTGCCACACTAAGCATATTTCGTATATTGTTAAGGACAATTATAGCAGTAAAGTAACTTCCCATAAGGGTGAATAAGAAGCTATGGAGAGGTATGGTCAAGCAAGACGCATCAAGGGAATAGAAACAGGGCAAAGGATATTGTCCACTCCCAGAGTAAAGTGTCCTTAAAATATTTGCTCAGGAGGATTTCAGAATTACTATGGATCAGAGATTGCCAGTTGTCTTACATCGGCCAATATAATGGGAATATATATGCTATTATCATGACTCTACTGTGTCCCTGCAAAATAGATGCATAGAAACAGGTAATCTATCTTATATTCATAGGTCTCCAGATCTAAGAGTCACATCTGGGTCATTGGGAGAGCATACTGTGTATCACCTCTACATGCCACTCAGAAACCCTATATTGCGTGCTTGTGCCTTGACTCTATGGTATTTTGGTATTTTGGGATTTTCTTCCTTATAAGAAAAAGTGAATTTCTATTGCATGCTGAAAGAGACTTGAGATACATATTTTAGAACCAGAAGGAAATACTGTTATAGACATTAGATATGTTACAAATGTCTTGTCTGCACATGGTAGAAATATACTAATTTACTCACTTGAAGTAATACATGACCACATGTCCTGTTTGGCTAATGAAATATAAATAGAACAGCCATGTGAGACTTTGAATAATTCTTTAAGGACAACCTATCTTCCTTCTTTTAAAGCAACTGATCATATTCTATATGTCAGAGGCTCCATTAGCCTTGGTTACCAAATGAGGAGGTATAAAATAAGGCTTCCATCATGGATATTAACAGGAGCAAGAAATAAACTGTTGTTGTCATATGCCACTAGAATTTTGAGGTTCTCATATTCTAAAGAGTAACCTAGTCCCTTCTGATTGATATAACTTACATAAAATTATAATGCTAAGCACTATGGTTGATTTGAAATAAATATGAAAAGTGAACACTGACTCTAATTATTTAATCAAAATATCTCGGGAGCAATTGAGTTACACATAAATGGGTTATTACTAAATTTACTTTTGTTTGTAGGGAAGTTCTATCTTGTGTACATCATATCTAACCAAAAATTTTGGCTTTGATTCTTCTTTATTCTTAATGAAGGCAAAGCCAAGAAGAATGATACAAAAGACTCCAATGGAAATCTAATTTTCTCTAGCCAGTCGCTCCTCAAAAGTAAGCTTACGGGGAGAAAAGAAAAGAAAAAAACTTTTAGCACAGTAGATGACAAGTATACTCATGAGAACATTTTTCATTAAATACTAAGCAGGGCCAAATTATGACACTATCTGCATTTCATATAACTAAGGTATTTTTTTCAGTGGACACATGACATTAATGTGTCTATTTGTCTCTTCATAGAGTAATGAAGTAAGCAGTACTAGAATGAAGAAAATTATTTAAATTGTGGGTTTTTGTTTCATATCTGCAAAGGCAACTTAGATTTTCCATGATAGACAATGATTTTATTAATATTTTTAAGCAATTCATGATGTTAATTAATGTATTATTTTTAAAAATTGAAATAACCTTATATTTATTTTAAAAGATAATTTCTTCCTGAATTTTGCTTTTTAATTAATTTAACATAGTAAATTAACAATTTATCATTAACATCAATTAACAATCCAAGCACTTCATCTGATTAATGTTAGATACACTCCACTTCTTTATTTTCACTTACCTGCAGACACAGCCAGAGGATCAGTCTCACTCAGTTCCCAAGCCAACGAAAGAGAGGAAACTAACATAGAACCTTTAATATCTTCAGGATTATGTTCAAAATTGTATGAATTAGGTGTCATTATCTTCGATTTATATTTGAGATATCTGCAGACAGGCAATGGCAGAGCTAGCCAACATTTGCCTTCTAGTCAGTCTCATTTCAAGACCCAAATTCATTCCAATCTATCAGATAATCCCATTTCCACAGTAAATGAGTTCTAATATTATTCTTTCATCCCTAATCTTGATATTTATCTGTTTTGAATGAACTCTAAATACTCTCCTATCCTTTGAGTCTTGCATCTGCTGCTTTTGCAGAGCTTGTATAATTTGGTTTCTATTTGGATGATCACACTCTAGCTACCCTCTTGGAGTGGAAGTCTTACCATTTTTTCAGCTCTCCTTACTTAATTAAGGCCAACCTATTTGTTCTTAGACTGTTTATATATGAAATGTGGTAGATAGAATTCTAAGCTGCTCCCCAAGATTACTTCCTTCCTGGTTTACATGCCCTATTTAATCTCATTTCCATGAATACAAACAAGATCTTTGAAAATAATGGGATATCACTACCATGATTATATTATGCTATATGGCAAATGCAATTTTGAACATTTAATTAAAGTCCTTAATCAGTTGACTTTGAGTTCTTCAGAAGAGGAATTATCTCGGTAGGGTCAGACCTAATAATATGAGCCCTTAAAAGAAGTCAGCAATTTGAAGCTAGAAACACTCCCCTACTAACTTTGAGGAAGCAAAGTGTCATGTTGTTGAAACTTCCATGTGTCAAAGAATGATGGGCATTTTCTAGGAGCTAGGGACCTCACTCCTACAACCCCCAGGAACTAAAATCTGCCAACAATCTTTGCTTAGAATTGGACCTCCAAGCTCCAAAATGAGAACACAACCTGGTTGACATTTTGTTTTAATCTCGTGAGACTCTAAACAGAGAATCCAGTTATATCAAACCCATAGCTCTGACCTGTGAGATAACAAATGGGTACTGTTTTAAGCTGCTAAGTTATGGTAATTTGTTACACAGCAGTTAAAAAAAAAAAAAAAGAATAAATAGAGCACTCTACTATCTAGGCTTACTAGTATTTGGTTTTTGCTCCAAATTTGTTACCTGAAATGATGACACTTTCACACATCTCACTCTTAGTCTTGATACTGTATGAAAATGACATCTTAGAATTTCTATCTACCATGTTATAATGTCCTTTAAGTATTGAAGCTGAGCCAGGATAAACTTAAAACATACCACATCCCTTTGAGGACTGGCTTTGTATTCTGCCATTTTTCATGAAAGTCAGCATTGGTGTCACATTAAACTATTTATTTACCACCCTCTGATTTCTGGCTTCCTTCTCTTTACAAGTAGTCACAGATGAGATTTCTATCTATTTACCAGCAAAGCCAGGAGGGGCTGCATCAGACATATTATTAAATGGATTAATATATGTAATATTTTAATAAAGGTTTATGAAGCTGCCACTCTTGGTTATTACCATCATTACTTTTTCTAATAATACATTCCTCTGAGTGAAAAAAAAAATAACAGTTATAGATTATGTGTATTCAATTCCAACAGCAGCAGGACTTTATGTTTTTTAGCATTCCTTTTATTATTATTAAAGCCATAACTTTCATTGAGTTTTGTACTTCTGATTACAAAGATATTCCTCCCTGTGATTCCATTTCATTAACTTCTAATTATTGCCTGTCAGAATCTTGGCTACTTTCAAGTATGTTTATGTATAATTCTCTCATTTTCCTTAAACTTTGCATAGTTGTAGAATTCCTTTAAACCCATCTGTACTGCACACCTCTGCATACCATGTCAGTAGTGGAAAGTTCATCTTGAGAACAGACATGATGAACAGGACACCACAGCAGGGAAATTTAAAATAAAAGAAAAACATATTATTGGCATGAGCTATAAGAGGGAGAAAGATGTATACAACGTAGAGGACTTTCTGCCAATTCCTCAATTTTAACTCCCAACAGCCCTCATCCAAAATAGAAAGAATTCCTCCCCATTTGATATAAATTCTTTTGCACTAGAAGAATCTGCATTGGACACAAGGGAAGAGATAGGCATGCTTTCAAGAATCCATAGAGGTTAGCAGGAAATCAAAAAAGACAAATGGCAGCCAAAGAGTAGATAACTTGAAATCTTAGAAACCTGTGGAACAAATCCAGAACAAGGAAGGACACTTTAAAAGCTGAGGCAGTCAAGCCCCTGATAAATTAAATTTAAATTAAAATTACATGTCTCTTCCATTTTTTTAAATGTCGATCTTGCTTTGTAACTGACAACAAACAACACAGTGGAAACCTGACAGCATAGCTGTTAAACTGGAGTTTGGCTCTGCCTTCAGCTTAATCTGCAGCTTTAAGTAAGTCACTAAACTGTCAAAGCCATTGGATTGCAGATGTTTAAATGACTGAAATAATATTTACCTAACTCATAGGGGCACTTTGAGCGTTTCATTAATTCTTATTTGCAGAATATCTTTTTCTCTTTAGAACCTTTAAGTGAAAAGTACTTAAATGTATAAAGTAGTATTATCATTCCCCCCTAACTGATTGATTGCAAAAATGCAGCATTATGCTGATTTTCACCAATAAAAGTCAAGTCAAAATCTAAAACTGATTATATGTCTTAAATTTTGTCTTTTTTTCTTGATAAATGTCCCAGGGTAAATTTATAATATATCTTAAGTACATGGCAAGAAAAGAGGTAAAGACAACTTCATATGCACATTTATCTTA
>NW_011888785.1:21245297-21246474 GCF_000151845.1 Pteropus vampyrus | reverse complement strand
TTTTCCTGATACCAAAGATGACACTGGACTTAAGCCTTAGTACCTCCTGGAATAGGGATTAGATTAATAGTAGAAACAAGACTGAGGTTAGACAAATCAAAGCCAAAGACAATAAATTGAAGCTTTTATTTTAGTTAAGAGAAATGGACATATTCTTTACTACAGGACTGAAAAGGATGTAGGATAGAGCCGCTGCCGTATCCAACTTGGCAAATTGGAGGAAATAATGCTGAGGGGAACCCAAGAGATTAAGAGGGAAACAGTACTGATGATATCATTTACATCAATATTCTGGATAGAGCTGTGTCTGAAAAGAATTTATTCATTTTTTATGAATATGAATATAGTAGGCAGAATAATACCCCCCAAAGATGTCTAGGTCCTAGTCCTTAGAATTTATGAATTTGTTAGATTACTGAGCAAATTAAGATTGCAGATGACATTAAGGCTGTTAATCAGTTGACATTAAAATAGAGAGATTATCTTGGATTATCTAGTGGGCCTAATGTGATCACAAAGGTCCTTAAATATAGAAGAGAGAGATGGAAGTAGAGTCAGAGGGAGATGTGACCACAGAAGAATGGTCAGAAAGTGGTCACATTGCTGGCTTTGAAGATGGAGAAATGAGGTCATTATCTAAGAAACGTGGGTAGACTTTAGAATCTAAAGAAGGCAAGAGAACAAATTCTTCCCCAGAGACTCCAGAAAGGAATGCAGCCTTATGACACTGATATTAGCCTCGTGAGATCTGTGTCCAATGGCTGACTTAGAGAATTGAAATAAATTTGTGCTTTTTAGGGTCATCAAGTTTGCGAGAATTTGTTACAGCAGTCGTAGAAACTACAAATAGCAAATAAATACATCCCCTTTACACACCCCCATACACAAGCACCTTTATTTCAAAAGTCAATTTGGGTCAAGTTTTCTTTTACTTGCAGCAAAGTAATTTACTTGGTTGACTTGAGAAAAAAATATATAGCAGTTTTAAATAATTTAAATAAGCTTAGAGCTTTGTGACATGGCCCAGAAACTACATACAATATCCCTAGTTCAGCAGTTTTGTCATCAGTTTGAGAAACTTAAAAAAAAAAAAAAAAAAAAAACTTGTTTATTTTTTGGAAAGGCTGATTCTATGGAAAAACTGATAATAACACACTTATATCCAAAGAAATAGAAT
>NW_011888785.1:21239067-21241832 GCF_000151845.1 Pteropus vampyrus | reverse complement strand
TAATGGATGCAAAGAAACCATAGAAAAACTTGTCCAGACAAATTTCTGATTTTTGAATAAATTCATAAATACTATCTACTTATTCTCTGGAACTAAATGAAACAAAGCTTTTTAAAGCATTGAGAGTTGACAAATCAATAATATTGAAAGCAGAACTACATTAAGAAGAACTTGGGTTTAAAGTTTGGGCCAAATACTTGAGTGCTGTATTAAGGCAAATATGTAAGTGAAGAAAAGCTTTCTTTACTTATGTATTCTCTTTTCCCCGCAAAAGAGAGAATTAACCCCACTTAATGTTATGGAATAATAGGCTTCCAGCACAGCATTTTGAAAACACATGTAAGATTTTATTATGATTATACCTTCTGAGAATATTCTCTATTACTAGAAAATTTTTAGTGGCTCACTTAAAGAAACTAATTATGATCAAAATTTTGCTCCATTACAGTTTCTTCAGGGGTATATATTTGGGCAGAAGAAATCTTTATAGAATTGTCTACACAAGTAAGAGATCTTATCTGGCCTCTTGCACAGGGAAATTTTTCTTTTTGTATATGTAAGAACAGTCATGCCTCTGTGTTCCTACAGATGTCACTTAATGTCGATATTATATGGTTGCAGACATTTGCTGCTCTAGACACTTAAAACAGAATTCTTATAGGTATAAAAGCCATCATAAAGAGAGAAATACTATTTTATTGCTGGAATAAACCTAACAATACGGTGAATCAATTATCTTTTTGGAAACCATCTGGCAGTACTGCGTTGCCCAAGATATCTTGGCATATTACATTTCTGGCTTACTATTTAGAAAAAAAAAAAATGAATGTTTACTGATTTCAGCATTCCTTTTGGTGTAAAGATGAGTGAAGCAACTATGTTTGGCTTTAGCCAAAAAAAAGAAAAGAAAAGAAAAAATGGGAGTATTTCATCTATTAAGATAAACAGATCATATGAGTAGGACAAGGCCAGTAATAAATATGAGAGAAAAAACATGTTTTTGGAGCCACCATTACTTACTAAATTTTTATAAGAGGAAAAAAAAAAAAACTCAAGAAAACAATTTGCTGTAATAAAAATAATAATAAAATAAACATTTACTGAATATACAATTTTTCTAATCTGTCATTTTCTTTTCAGCCTTACTATACTGTCCTAATTTTGATTTTTATCTTTTCTTCCCTAGATTGTCAGTGTCCTTGCTAATGCAGCTAGAGTCTGTTAATGAAACATAAATCAAACTGCTTAATCCCCTTGCTAAGAATTTTTCAGTGTATCTCTAATGTTCAAATCTATTACTTGACCCTTACTTACTGGTTGTTTCACCTCTTACCACTCCTTTTATGATTTAGTAATATGCATTTTATTCAGTAGAGTTCCACACATACATTCTGATGTGCTTTTTGCCTTATTCATTTCCTCTACCTGAGTGGCCAGCCTAATGTAATTTTCACCTGGACAACTTTATTCTATTGTTTATGAATTGACTTAACTGGAACCAAGTTTATTCCAAGTTTAAGTTTATTATTCTTTATTATTTATTATTCTGCTTGAGCTAAATACTCTCATGTTTCCTTAGCACCTCCCCCCCTTTCATATCTCTATCTTAGCATTTATCACCTTATTTTGACATTATTTATTATCTTTCTCTCTCTTTAGACTAAATTCCCTGAGACCATTTTGTTTTCTCAACAACTAGCATAAAGCCTGACATATAACTGGCTTAAAATAATATTTGTCGGGATGAATTAAATTCATAGAGCATATGTATTAACATTTAAATAATTATTAATATTTAAATAATTCTCATGCAATTATTTAAAATAGTCATGACTGATATTATTATTTATATTTTACATATGGGAAAACTGAAGCAAAAAAGTTCTAGTGAATAACTCTCAACCACATGTTGAGTAAAAGGTGATGCTGGGACTAAAATGCAAATCAGATTTCATTCTCTTACCATACTACTACATACACTGTTTTTCTAGAACACAGATGCCACTGAATTATAGTTCTGTTCTCAACTTTTACACTAGACTTCCTATGTGACATTAGACAGGCCACGTGAGCACAGTTTTAGTTTCTTCTTTTGTAAAACTTGAGGACTGAACTAGACTCGAGAGTCCTGCCATTTTGATCTACTGGGGCCAAAGTAAATAGTTTGTTTTTAACATAGCACTTCATTACTCTTCTTTTATACTTCTACTTAGTCTTTTCTGTAATATGAACATTTTTATGGATCTAAATTTTTGCTCAAATTCAATTGGTTTCTTTGTATTAGTTGTTGGAATAATGAGAGAATCATCCCTATAGCTCTACTCTTGCTTTCCCTGGGATTGGATCAAATGAGATAGAAAGCAAGAATTAGCAGATTGAGAAAGAAAACATTATTATTAAAAAAGAACAAATTGGAATATGTAGTTTAGTATGGCTGTGAAAATGAACTTCTTAAGCCATTTCTCTCAGTTTAGGCCTTGAAATAACCCCAAAACACAGTCCTCCACTGCTTTTAGCGAATAAGCCAAAAGAAAAAAAGAAAAAAAATATTTGATGATAAGATGCTCCATTGATTGTTTCCTTCAATACACGAACTTGCATTAATGGAAATTATCATGAACCAAACTCACTTTTCTTCCACAGTGTATCAGTTTTTTTTATTGCCACAGTAAAACTCTGTAATAAACCACCCCAAAACTCTGTGACTCAAAAACAATAAGGCATTTATTTAGCACATCTAATGTAGGCAATACATATGGCGTTCA
>NW_011888785.1:21217038-21236721 GCF_000151845.1 Pteropus vampyrus | reverse complement strand
TTTGGCTAATCCAGTGTACTAGTGGTGCCAAATATGGTGAAAGTTCTAGAATATCTTAGGAGAAAACATATTCTCTGCAATGTATTAGAGCAGAGATGTTTGTGTTTCTGATCTCACAAAGATTTTACTGAAAGAGATTATAGTTTTGACTTCTATCTACTTAGGACTCAGGCATGAGTCAATGAGTTTTGTGTCCATAGAAAAATACAAAACCAGACATTAAGTTGCATACCATACCCCTTCTCTCACCCAATTTTAGGGTTTTGGTATTTATTGGATCTTCCCTTTGGCTAAATTATTTTAGAAAACAGTCTTCAATTAGTTGTGCAAATAGTATTCTGATGCTATTATTTAGTCAGATATGCCCTGATATGCTAAAACACAACCACTTACTTTAAGCCAGATCCTTACCATGTAAGGATTCATTATCTTGAAGGGAACGTAGTAAGTTACACTTAGTGGTTAATCTCCTTGGGCTTTTGAGTCAGAGAGCTTTTGTGTGTACCTAAAGTCAGACTCTATTTCTAATTGCGTGATCTTGGATTAATTTCTTAACTTTCATAAGCTTTGATTTTTTTATCTCTATAGTTTTCATTGTTCAATACAATAGCCATTAGACTCTTGTGGCTATTAGACACTTAAATGTGGCTAGTCCAAATGAAATGTGCTCTAAGTGAAAATACATACTTTTGGGGAGATTCAATATAAAAAAGAATGTAAATTATCTCATTAATATTATTAAATATGGAATATATGTCGAAACAATGATATTTTGGATACATTGAGTGAAATATATACCTATTATTAACATTAATTTCACTTGTTTCATTTGACCTTTATAAAGTGTGGCTACTAGAAAATTTTAAATTATGTAGGTTACTCACTTACATTGAAATAATTAGTGATTAATTAAAAATGGATAAATAATGAAATAATAAAGTCACTCATAATTCTATTGGACAGTATTATTTATAATGCTAATAATAATGTATATAACAGAATTATGGTGAAAATTAAGCAAAAGTTATAAAGTTATTAACAAAGAGTTAACATACAGTGAAGACTCAATAAATATTAGCTATTTTATTTTTATGAGCAATATACATTAATAGCTCTTATGAAATTAAAAAGTGCACATCCAATATACTTTGCATAAATTTTCAGTTGATCCTGAAAATTAAGCCATGATATTTTTCTAATATATTTACTTTCATATTGGACATAATAAAACTAAAAATATAGCTTAAATTAGTGACTTGCTTATGAACATTTATAAATGTCTATGAAATTAACACTACCATTGTTCTAAAAATAAACATATTTTTTTAAGAAAATTAATGTTAAATGTTACAATAAAATCAAATCTATAGTTTATAGGAAAACCAAGAATTTCAATTAATATTCTTATTAATTTCCACCATGGTCATTGACAGCTAAGGAATAATTCGTCTAAGCTATATCTAGCGTGACTAGAGACCAGAGCATTTTTTTCTTCAGTCTTTGTACTTTCTCCCTCTGACTCAGATTGAAAGGGATCAAACTGAAAAATGGCAGTGAGTTAAAGAAATTCCCCAAAACCCAATCAATTATTTAATTGATTTAATTATATAGGTATATAAAAGTGATAAAAATGTGAAAGTTCATACATGACTGATTCAAATATTTCTTTTTAAAGATGACATCGATTGTCTTGTTTTGATTAATCCAAAAGTTTAAGTTTTCTCAATTGAAAAGCATGTTATTTTTCTGTTTTACTTTTCAGTAATTAGTACAAAATCACTTGATTTCTGTTTTACATTTTCATGTATATACGGTCTTGGGCATCATTGAAGCTAGACTCTTCAGGCTAGGAAAGATGTCTTAGGCATGTTTAAGCAAAAGGCAAAACACAGAATTTATTCATTAACAATGATGCACTCGTGCAGGCTCTTGAAACATATTGTGCTCAAATCTGTGCTCTATCAGTTATGAACTACATCTTTTGGACATTATATCTAAGGCCTCAGTTTTTTCATGTATAAAATGCCACCTATGTCATAGTTTTTTTGTCATGAGTAAATAAAATAATTCATATAAAATATATCTACTGCATTTCGTAGACTATAACATATACTCAATGTATATTAGTTGTTTTTATCATAGTTATTATTATAGTTATTATAGTTGTTATTATTAAAAAATATAGTAAAAATCACAGACCCAGTGCTTTCCAGATTTTAAGTAGTTGAACTATAAGTCATTAATTTAATAGGAAGATAGTGGAATTCAGAGTTAATAAAAGAGGGATGACTTGAGTTCACACAATTTATTAACATTTGATCTTTTGTAAATTACTTAATCTATGAGAATTGTAACCTAGGATTTATAATACCTGTCTCATAACAATAAATGAAAAATATGGTGGTATTTAGGATAGCAATGGATACATAATAGAAATTTAATGAATGGTAACTTTCTCTTTTTAAATTATTTTCAATTTAATATCTTTAAAAGATTTTGTTTTTTATGTATGGACCTTTATGTAATGACTTTGGGCAAAACTTGGTCTCATGAGTCTGGACCACTAAATGTCATTTTGGAAAAAAAAATTATAAATGATAGAGAGCCTTGTGAATATTTTAAAAAATCTAATACAGTTATAGTTTGTCAACAAATAAAATTATCAAAGTTTTATAGAAATAATAACTATGCTATAGATATTCTATTAAACTTTCTCACATTCACAATGAGATTAAAATTTGCATAAATGCTGAGGTTCTTAAATTCTATTTAGTTATTTTCTTCCACATTTTTTGGTCAAATAATATTATCAGCGATACTGCTTTATCACATTCACATTCATAACCTTAATTAGTTTGTTCTTGAAAGTTAAAATTCCTTGGTATTGATTTCTACATTAAAGAATTTTTTTAACAACTCAAATTACTCCCTTCAAGTAGTTTTTCTTTAGGCTTTCGGCTGAATTTAGATGAACTAGGAGAAAATTATCACAGAGTACATTCCATCCATAGCCCAACACAAGAATAGTTTAGTTTGGAATTTAGAGGATAAAACATTGATTTCCCTTCTTAAAAAAGTGAAGAGTTGGTGCAAATAAATCATTGGTTTATATTAAGATTGGAAAATAAAAGTTGCAATTTGTAAAATTATATTTCAATTTAGATACCGTATATATTTAAATATATCGAAATATATACAGGGAATATTCCTTTCACTTATTTCTTTTGCAAATCCATTAAGTTCAGACAACCTTTCCAAATAGTTTCATCTATGATTTATAATATTCATACTCTAATTAATAGATACATGGGCAGATAAAAATTTTAAAAAAATAAATCACTCAACCTGAACATTCTTAAACAGACTATAGTGCCGTTATACTGCAGTATTATAAGCATAATAACAATTATAATTCAGTTAATGCTATTTCAAATGTTTTACACTATTTCATGTTTTTTCAAAAAATATTGGGTGACTTTGAATTATGGATTTGCATACTTGAAAAGCTTAGTTTTCAAAGTGTATAATTAAAATGAAAATAATGCCTAGACAAAATAATCTTTGAAAGATTTCTTAAACTACATATAAAGCATAACATAATATACATATATTCTTGCCCAAAATATTACCTAATATCGAGGTGGACTTGGAATAAATTTAAATTTCTCGATATGCTCACTAGTTACATGGTCCCTGAGTGTAATGATAGGAAGAGTCAGTCTCCCACTCTCTCTCCCTCCCATCTCTCTCCCCCAACAGCAAAGTAACTAAATGTACAATTTTTATACTGTCACAGCAATAACTGTGATGCTGCATATGTGCGCGTTTGCTATTCTAGTCAATACTGAAAGATACTGAATCAGACATTATACCAAATTTTACAAAGCAAGATAAAAAACTAAGTTAATTAGAACATATGTATCAGCCATCCCCCAAGATCTTAGCCCTAATTTTAACACTCTTGGTGATCTGCAGGAAGCTGAAAGTACAATTCTTCCTAGCGATAAGATTTGTATTCTTAGCACAATAAAATATCTTTGCTCGTTTAAAACTTTTATGATTTATATAAACATTTGTGACAATTATCCTTCACAATATATTATAAATAATGTAACAATTATTCAGACACTATGTAGCTTTACTAATTATTCATGTTTATATAAAATTTTATAAATTATTTGAGATAATATTTGTCACATATCAAAAATACCTTTTGAATATTTTTATTGAGCCACTCAATTAATATAAAAATTAAATGTGTATAGGTGTTTTTGAAACTACCAGATGAGTTTAATCATTCAGGTAAAATTTTAGTAATTGGTTGAGTTTTTTGCATTATGTAGTTGAATAGCACTTTATGAATATTTTAAGTTCTCAGTTTATGACAGTGTCACAAAATAAATATTTAAGATGACAAAAAAGCAAATGCCATGGTATAGTGTGGTGTACATATGGGGTACGTGCGCAGTTCTTTAAATGGGGACCAATGTGTTGCGATTGATGGTTCTATTACCATCTTCTTACCTGTCCTAAGTAGAGAAATAGTAAAGATCAACTTCCAGTAAATATTTTTCTATTTCCTCTTATGTGCCGGGCACTTAGAGATGCTAGAAATTCAGCAGTAAAAAAACAAGTAGAAGAAAACAATGAACAGAGTAATTATACATTTAAAAATGGAAGCCCCAGACAAACAATAACCTATTTTCTCTTACAATAGTTAGTTTGGTTGGATGTAGTTGAGTATAGTTAGTTGGATAAATAGGAGTATTATTTATGGATTACATAATATGTATAATGTTAACCTTAGTAGATACTGCCAAACTCCAAAAGTGGTTATAATATTTAATATTTTAACAACAATGTATAAAAGTTCCAGTTTTTCCACATCCTTACCAACACTCACTGTAAATATTTATTTTAAATTTAATTCTAAGCATATCTTAGAATTAAGATGTGCTTAGAATTATTTTCCTAATCTACTTATGCTTGTGTTTCCCTGATGACCTCTTGTGTGAAGTGTCTAAGTTGTTTGCCATACTTGTTTGTTTTCATGAGTTAATTATCTTATTATTGAGTTGTAAGAGTTCTTTTATATTCTACCTACAAGTTCTATTGGATACATAATTTGCAATTGGAATATTTAATCCATTAATACTTATTGTAATCTTTACTGTAAATTCTGGATATAGATATAGCATTTTATTAATAATTGTTTTCTATATGTCCTCTCTGCTTTTTATCTCTTCCTTCTGACTGATTTTTTTTGTTGGATATGTCAATATTTTTACAATTCCTCTTTGATTTTCCTATTGGCTTTATTTCCATATTTCTTTGCATTATTTTTATGGTTGCATAGGGACTATATATACATCTTACTTTTCTATGTCCAGGTTTTAAGAAATATTCTATCACTTTATATAAAATATATAAATCTAGCAAATATTTAAGTCAATATGTGGTTTATCTCAGTATTATTTTCTATTCTCCTGGAAATAGGTTTATTTTATTTTATTTTTGATTTTTGCATGAACTGTAATTTTGAATTATGTCCTGGGCATGAATATGAACTTTAGGAATTCGTGAATCACAAATGTTCTCTCGTGAGTTTTGTTTCTTTTGAATGATGTGATGATTAATTTTATGTGTCAACTTGAGTCATTTTGGATACCCAAATAGTTGGTAAAACATTATTTCTGGCTGTGTCTGTGAGGGTGTTTCCTGAAGAGATTAACATTTGAATCAGTAATCACTAAAGTAGGCCCACCCTCACCAATGTGAGGAGACATCATCCAATTTTTTGAGGGCCTGAATAGAATAAAATGGTGGAGGAAAGGGGAATTCTCTTTCTTCTTGAGCCGGGACATCCATCTTATCCTGCTCAAGGACACCAGAACTCCTGGTTATCAGGGCTTCAGATTTAAATTGAATTATACCACCAGCTTTCCTGGTCCTCAAGCTAATAGGTAGCAGATTGTGTGATTTCCAGGCCTCCATAACTGAGGCGAGCCAATTTCTCTCTCTCTCTCTCTCTCTCTCTCTCATTTATATATATATATGATATATATACATACATTTAAAAATATATATATATATGTATGTATATATCTCCAATTGGTTCTGTCTCCTCTGGGAAATCCTAATACAAATGAGAAGCATAAATTGACCAAGAGAAAAATATCTCAGAATTGATAGTGTCAAACTGAAAACACAGCATACATGAACATAATACAGAAAAATTTTTTTTTTAATTAAATGAGTCTTCCTTCTTGAGAAGCCTATGTTTGGAAAAAACACTTTAATTTTTTAAAAATATGATTGACTTAAAATATTATATTAGTTTTAGGTGTACAACCTAGTGATTTAACATTTATATGCTCCAGGGTGTGATCACCACATTAGTAACTAAATCTAGTAACTCCCTTCACTTTTATCACTGATCCTACCATCTCCCCTCCCGTCTGGCACCCATCAGTTTTTCTCTGTATCTATGAGTCAGTTTTTATTTTGTTTTCTTTGTTCATTTATTTTTTTTAAAGATTCCATGTATAAGTGATATCATATGGTATTTGTCTTTTTCTGTATGAGTTATTTTACTTAGCACAATACTCTCTAGGTCCATCTATGTCGTCGCAAATGGTAAGATTTTATTCTTTTTTATTGATAAGTAATATTCCATCTTCTTTATGCATTCATCTACTGATGGACATCTATGTTGCTTCCATATCTTGGCTATTGTAAATAATGCTGCAATAATCACAGAGATGCATGTATCTTCTTTAATTAATGTTTTCTTTTTCTTTTATTTTTTTTTAATGAATACCCAGAAGTGAAAATGCTGTCGTATGGTAGTTCCATTCTTAATTTTTTGAGGAATTTCCATACTATTTTTCATAGTGGCTGCATCAATTTAAAATCTCAATAATAGTACATGAGGATTCCCTTTTTTCCACATTCTTTCCTGAACTTAATAATTGTTCATTAATAATATCTATTCTGACAAGTGTGAGGTGATATATCATTGTGGTTGTGATTTTCATTTCTCTAAGAATTAGTGATGTTGAGAAATTTTTATATGTATGTTGGCCATCTCTATGTCTTCTCTGGAGAAATGTCTATTTATGGCATCTGCTCATTTAAAAAATATTTTTTCAGTTATAGTTAACATACAATATTATATTAGTTTCAGGTGTACTACACAGTGATTAGAGATTTATATAACTTACAAAATGATCATCCTGATAAATCCAGTGTCCATCTGACACTATACAGAGTTATTACAATACTACTGACTATATTCCCCATGTTACTCTATGTGACCAATTTGTACTTCTTAATCCTCTCCCCGCTCTGCCCATCCTCAGTTCCACCTCCACTCTGGCAATCACCAAACTGCTTTCTGTATCTATGAGTTTCTTTCCATTTTCTTTTTTTTTATTTATCCTGTTCTGTAAATTCTTCCTATAAGTGAAGTCATACAATATTTGTCTTTCTCTGTCTAATTTACTCCACTCAGCACAATTCTCTCTAGGTCTATCCATGTTATTGCAGATGGCAAGGTTTTATTCTTTTTTATAACCGTGTTGTTTCATTGTACATATGTACCACCACTTCTTTATGTACTCATCCACTGATGGACACCCAGGTTGCCTCTTTACCTTGGCTGTTGAAAATAATGCTGCAATGAACATGTGGATGATTATGTCTCTTCAAAATAGTATTTTGGTGTTTTCTTTGGAAAAATACCCAGAAGTGAAATGTCTAAGTTCTTTTTTTCTTGTTATAGCTTTGATTTACAGCCTATTTTATTTGGTATAAGTATTGGTACCCCAGCTTTTTATTCGTTTGCTTTCATTTTCAAGAAATAACTTTTTCCACCCCTTTACTTTCAGTCTGTGTATGTCTTTGGATCTGAGGTTAGTTTCTTATAGGCAGCATATGTAAGCATCTTATTCTCTTATCCATTCAGCCACCCTATCTTTTGATTGGAGCATTTAATCCATTTACATTTGCCCTAATTGTTGTTAGATAAATAGTTATGGCCATTTTATTATTCATATTTTTGTTTTTTTCTTTTTCTTCTAATCTTTCCCCTCCTCTTTTTCTCTTCTTCTTTTCCCTTTAACATTTCTTATAATACTGGTTTGGTGGTGATGAACTCCTTCAGCCTTTTCTTGTCTGAGAAGCTCTTTATATGTTATTCAGTTCTAAATGATAGCTTTGCCGGATAGAGAGTCTTGGTATAAGTATTTGCTTTTCATTACTTTGACTATTTTATGTCAAGCTCTTCTGTCCTGCAAAGTTTCTGTTGAGAAATCAGCTGACAGTGTTATGGGAGCTCCCTTGTAGATAACTAACTGCTTTTCTCTTTCTGCTTTTAAGATTCTCTCTTTGTCTTTAAGTTTTGGCATTTTAATTATGATGCATCTTGTTGTGGCTTCTTTGGGTTCATCTTGTTTGGGACTCTGTGCTTCTTGGGCTTGTATGTGTATTTGCTTAATTAGATTGAGGAAGTTCTCTGTCATTATTTCTTCTACTAAATTTTCTCTGTTCTCCTTCTATTACACTCATGATGTGAATTTTGTAACACTTGATATTGTCCCAAAGGCCTTTTAAACTATTCTCATTGTTTTGGATTCTTTTTTTCTTTTTTCTTTTTTCTGTTCTAAGTGGGTGTTTTTGTTATCTAATCTTCCAAATCACTGATTCATTTCTCCGCTTTATCTAAACTGTTGATTCCCTCTAATCTATTCTTCATTTCAGTTACTGTATTCTTCATTTCTGATTTGTTCTTTTTTATGTTTTCTATCTCCATTTTTATGTTTCCTATCTCTTTGTTGATATTCTCACTGAGATCATTGAGCATCCTTATGACCAGTGTTTTGAACTTGACATCTGGTAAATTGCTTGTCTCTATTTTGTTTAGATCTTTTTCTGGAGCTTTGCTCTGTTCTTTCATTTGAGATGTGTTTCTTTTTCTCCCCCTTGTGGCCGCTCCCCTGTGTTTGTTTCTATACATTATGTAGAGCTGCTGTGTCTCCTCCAGGTCTAGTAGAGGGGTCTTAAGTAGAGGTGTCCTATGAGGCTCAGTGGCAGTGTCTCTGGTAACCTGAGTCAGGTGCTGCAGGTATATCCCTTGTGTGGGTTGTGTATTTGAGCCTTGATTGCTTTTTTGCACATTAGTGGGAGGGATTGATCCACAGGCTATTTGTGAAAACTGACTGTGACTACAGAGGAGGAGCTGTTGTGCAGGGGCTGGCCTTACAGAGCAGGATTTGCTTTAGCAGGGCTCTGGTGCCTACTCAGTCTGTCCTTTGGGTATGCCATTTGTGAAGGTGGTTGGATGGTGTTCTGGTGTGGTCTGAAGTGGGCCACCAGATGTATTGGTTCTGGGGCCTCCTGGGAACTGCTCTGTTGCAAGCCGAAGTCAGCCACTGCCTATGTCCTGCCTACGGCCAATTGGTATGAGCTACAAAGTGTTTTCAAATAGTTGTCATTTGTGCTAAACTTAGAGGTGCCTAGAAGCTAAGCTATTAACTGAGGCCAGCTAGTGCTAGGCTTGGGGCTGTTTAGCAAGAGGTATGGAGTATGCTGAGGCCAGATACTCCTTGTTTGGGGTTTGTGAACCTTTGAGAGATTTTAGGAAAGTTCGCCGCATGAACCAAGACAGGTCATTTGTGTGGAAAAGCCACTGGAAGAGGCTTGAGTGGACCAGAAAGTTGCGTGGGGTGTGGTCTCAGGAAACCACCAGAGCAGGGCTAATGGTGGTAGCCGGGTTGATGGTGATTCAGACATAGTGCCTGCCTATGTCTGCACTCTGGGTGAGAGGGAGGACTCAACAAAGAAAAAATGGCTCCTGCCAGCACTGCCATATGGGAGATAGCTACCCCTCCAGTCTTTGCCTTGAAGCCAGATAATTCAGTTCCTCCCTGTATGTTCCTGGTGCATTTCAAGCTGCTGCCCTAGCACTGAAGCTCAGAGCAAATGAGTTTGTCAGTGAGTAAGTTCATGCATGGACCCTTTAAGAGAAATGCCTGGGACTTCAGCAGCCCGTCTCACTCAGCCACAGTTTCTGCCAGTTTTCACAGCCAGAAGTTTTAGGGACTTTTCTTCTCAGCACTGGTGCTCCAGGCTTGGAAGCCCAGTGAGGGGCTGGGACTCCTTGCTCCTCTGGGGGTCTTCCTCAGCCAAGATATTTCTTCTAGTTTTCAATTGATACACATAGATGTCAAACTAGCCTGTTTGTGATCTCTATTCCTCTGACCAGTCTCCACGTAGCTTTCCTGCATACTATTAGTTATAGGACTCTATTCATTTAGACTTCAGGAGATTCTCACTGATGAGTATTCTGTAGGTTAGCTGTAATTTGATGTGGTCTTAAGAGGACCACAGCATTTACCTATTCTGCCATTTTGACTAGAACCCATTTGCTCGTTTTTTGGTTAGATTGTTTTTTGATGTTGAGTTGTGTGAGTTCCTTATAGATTTTGGATATTAACCTCTTATTGAATATATCATTTTCAAATATTTTCTCTCATTCAGTAAGTTATCTTTTCATTTCGTTGATGGTGTTCTTTAGTGCGCAGAAGTATTTTATTTTGATGTAGTCGCTATTGCTGCCCTTGACTGAGGAGACTTACCCAAAAAGATAATGCTAAGAGTGATGTCAGAGGTTACTGCCTATATTTTCTTCTAGTTTTGTGATTTCAGGTCTTACATTTAAGTCTTTAATACATTTTGAGTTTGTTTTATTACATGGTATAGGAGAATGGTTATTTTATTTTTTTAACATGTATCTGTTCTACTTAGTTTGGGTTTTGTTTGTTCTTCTCTTTCTAGTTCCTGTAGATGTATAGTTAGGTTGTTTATTTGGGATTTTTTTCTTTCTTCAGGTAGCCCTGGATAGCTATGAACTTCCCCCTTAGAACTGTTTTTTCTGCACCCCATAGATTTTGGAGAGTTGTGTTTTCATTTGTCTCAAGTTTTTTTTTTTTTTCCCCCCTGTTGATTTCCTTTTTGATCCATTAATTGCTTAGTAGCATGTTGTTTAGTCTCTACGTATTTGTGTTTTCCCATTTTCTTCTAGTAGTTAATGTCAGTTTCACATGGGCATAGTTAGAAAAATGCTCGATATGATTTTAATCTTCTTGAATTTATTGAAATTTGTTCTGTGGCCTAAAATGTGATCAGCCTGAGAGAATGTTTCATATACACTTAAACAGAATGTGTATTCTGCAGTTTTGGGATGAAATGTTCTATAAATATTTATTGTCAAGATGCTCTAATGTGATGTTTAAGGTCATTGTTTCCTTTTTTTTTTTTTTTTTTTTTTTTTTTTTTTTGGTCTGGATGATCTAGTCATTCATGTAAGCGGGGTATTAAAGTCCCCTGCTATTGTATTCCTGTAATTTTTCCTTTTATGTAGATTACTGTTTGCTTTATATATTTAGGTGCTCTTGTGTCAGGTAGGTAGACATTTATGATTATTATATTCTCTTCTTAGATTGACCCTTTTATTGTTATGTAATGCCCTCTTTTTCTCTTCCTTTTTTTTACGGTTTTTGTTTTAAAGTATATTTTGTCCGATATGAGTATTGGTACTCCAGATTTTTTTTCATTTTTATTTGCATGAATTTTTGTGATCCTTCACTTTGAATCTGTGTGTGTCTTTCAACTTGAAGTGAATCTCTTGTAGGCAGCATATAAACGGGTCCTTTTTTAAAAATAAAAATTTATTCACCCACCCATACTATGTCTTTTGATTGGAGTATTTAGTCCATTTTCATTTAAAGTAATTATTGATAGGTACGTGCTTATTGCCATTTTGTTAATTAATTTTTGGTTGTTTTGGTAATTCTTTTATGTTTTTTTTCTCTTGATATCTTCCTTTGTGGTTTGCTGGTTTTCTTTAAGTGTTTTGTTTGGGTTTCTTTCGCTTTTTGTGTGTGTATTTTTTTGTAGGTTTTGGTTTGTGGTTACCATGAGGTTCATATATATCAATCTATATCTATAGTAGTCTATTGTAAGCTGATAGATATTTACATTTTGCAGGCACTACATTTATAGTTTCCTTCCACATTTTAAGTTTTTGATTCCCTACTTTAAATCTTTTGTTTTTCTATCTCCTATACATTGTAATTATAGTTAATTTTGTTTCTTTTGTATTAACCCCAATACTAGCTTTTTAATTGGCTGCTTTGTTTATTATATATTTGACTTTACCAATGAAATATTTTTCTTCCAAATATTTGCTTGTTCGTTTGTTTGTTTGTTTATGGTTATGACCTTTACTTTCTGCCTGAAGAAGACCCTTTAAATTTTTTGTAAATCTGGTTTAGTGGTGATGAATTCCTTTAGCTTTTATTTTATTTTTTATTTTAATTCTGAATGGTAATCAAGGTCGTAGGTTTTTTTGTTTTTGTTTTTGTTTTTCCGGCATTTTAAATATATCCTTTCACTCCCTTATGGCCTATAAAGTTAATTCTGATAAATCAGCTGATAGCCTTATAGGGTTTCCCTTGTGTTTGACTAGTTTTTTTCCTCTTGATGTACTGAAGATTATCTCTTTACCTTTTACCCTTACAATGTATCTTAGTGTAGATCTCTTTGGCTTCATTTCATTTGGAACTGTCTCTGCTTCCTGGACTTGGATGTGTTTTCTTACCCAGGTTAGGAAAGGTTTCAGCAATTATTTCTTTAAATAAGTTTCTGCACCTTTCTCTCTTTCTTCTCCTTCTGGGATTTCTATGATACGAATGTTAGTGTGCTTAATGTTGTCCCAGAGGTCTCTAAAACTGTCCCCATTTTCTTTTTATCCCCACTCCCCCTTTTTCCTGTTTTGATTGGGTGATTTTTACTATTCTGTCTTCAAGGTCACTAATCTGTTCTTCTGTATTATCTAATCTGCTATTGATTCCCTCATGTGTGTGCGCGCGCTTGTGTGTGTTTCTGTTATTGTATTCTTCAGCTCTGTTTGATTCTTTATTGTATTTTCTAACTCTTTGTTGACATTCTCACTGATGTCCTCTGTTTTTCTTTCAAGTTTGGTGAGCATCCTTCCTTACAATTGTTACTTTGAATTTTTTATCAAGCAAATTATTTATCTCTATTTCATTAGTTTTTTTTTTTTTTTTTTTTTTTTTTTTTTTTTTTCTTGAGCCTTCCTTTGGAACATATTATTCTGTTTCCTTTTGTTTTAGTTTTACTTTCTGCATTTGTTCCTATGATTTAAATAAAATAGCTATCTCCACTAATCTTTAAAAAGTGGTCTGTGTACAATTGACTCCTGTATAGACTGTGTGCTAAATGGTTTTGGCAAGCCAGTTGGATTTGAGGTGGGAGCATTTGGCACCTGAGTCACTGGTTGGCTGTGCTGAAGCCAACCCTGTGCTTGCCCTTCATGGAGACTTGTTTGTTTGACCGGAGTGAACTCTAGGTGGGGTGGTTTGATGCACTCGTGCTGTCATGCCCTGTTAGTCTAGCCAAAGTGAGCTCTGGTTGGGACAGCCTAGTGTACTCACCATAGCATCCAGTCCATCAGGTCGTTCTTGGCCGGAGTTGGCTCTGGGTGAGGCAGCCTCATGTGCACATGTTTCTGAGTCCTGTTGGTCCTTGCAGAGCAAGCTCTAGTTGAGGAAACTTGGTGCACAAGTTGCTGCAGTGTGCTAGTTGCCCTGTGTGGCCAGGAATATGCTGCAGATGTCTTGCAGGTTAGTCAGAGCACTTGGATAGAAATCCCACCCCCACTACCTAGGTGGAAGAGAAATGTAAACAATAGTTCTCACCATCACCTCCAGTCACCGGAGAGTTCCACAGATCCCAGAGAGCTCTTGTGGTTCCCCAACCTTCTCTATTCTCTATCTCTCTCTCTCTCTCTCTCTCTCTCATTTGTTGTATGTAAGCTGTTTGATTGTCCCTCAATTATCTCTCAGCAAGAATTACTCAATAGTTGGTGTCTATTCATTGTGTTCATGAGAGGGGGTGAGTTCAGCATCTTCCTATGCCACTATCTTGGACTCAGCTCCTGAGAAAATAGCACTTTTATAATTGAAGAATATTATTTAGGTGCAAATAATTTAAAATAATTAATTGATTTTTATATTAATTTATTCATTATTTTTATTTGATTAAATACTTATTGATTTTCTATAATATGACAAACTGTAATAAGCAATATAGAAGTATAAAATACCAAGGGCTTTGGATCCTAGACATAGGTTTGTATCTGGGCTCTTGTAGTTTATAAAACTAAAGTTTTATAAACTTTAGTCAGGTTACATATATTCAGACTTCAGTTCCTATGGGGAAAGTAATATTGTGATGATTAAGTATATTTAGCAATAAAAAAGTTTAATAAAAAATAGCCATTATTATTATAGTCCAATTACTTATAGTCTTAATGCTTGCTTTCATGTACATAAAGAGAAAAACAGTAAGAAAATTATCATTTGTAAAATATATAGTATATCATATCTATAATATTAAAAAAATGAAAACTATATATGTATATATATGCAATTTAAGAAAGTGTGCATTCACTTAGAAGTATAAACTCTAGTTATAATTATAAACACTTTATTTAAAATAATGATAGGTATTCACTGCTATTGAAACAAATACAATGAGAAAGGGATTTAGTAACTTTTTCTTTTCCTTTTGTAGGTAATAGTCATCTTTTAAATCAGGAGATTTATGCTTAGGTTTTTACTATTTTTTTATTAGCACCCTCTTTAAAGGGCCGAGTTAATTTTCTATAAATTTGAAATTAAAACAAAATGTACTGTCTTTTGAAATCTAATATATATGACTTGACTCAAATGACGATATCAGTTTAAAGAGAGCTAAGCCACTTTGTGCTTTTTGAAACCCCTTAATTCATATCACATGTGCACCATTCTATACATATATTTTTAGAACTGGCTATTCTTGTAATCTATTATCAGGTCCATCGAATATGATATTCTATCATAGATCAGAATTTTCAGTTTTCTTACTGACTAGGGTTGGGTGGATCATTAACAATGGACAAAAATTTAATGCTTCTTTGCAGTACAGACATTAAGGTATTTTTTAAGCCTACAATAAAATATTTCTGGTAAATTTACTCTTAAGCTAATTGCCTTACCATAAATTGTATATATTCGTATTTTATTCTACAGTGGAAATTATAAGAATATTTAAAAATGTAGAAGGCATACTTAGATATTGTATTCATGCAATTGGATATTTAATTAATATGTAAACACACTAAATAATGAACATCAAGTCAATATGTTCATACAAAGGTCAACATGCCCTTAGCTTCCTTAACCCCAATTTGTACATGTACATTATTTTGCTCACATGGCTCTTGAGACACGGTAGCTTCTTAATATACATTACCAAGTATGTACTTCGGAATCTTCAGATCGAATTCCTTCAAACTCTAGGTGGAAATATCCTCTGTTTGGCTTCTTGGATCCTTTAAATAGTATTATACATACCATGTAACTTTGAGCGGAAAAGAAAGAAGGCGATACTACAATTTCTTTTCTATGTGTTATATCCCTATAGATTTCCTCACTATCTTTTTTCTTTTTATCTCCAAGGCTTTTTCTCTGCTGGTTCATCACATTTGGTCTTTCTGAGGTCTCTCTTATTTCTAGTTGTTTATTGAGTAGATCTCTTTTCTTATCTCTATGCTATAATTCTGGATAAAAGCCATGTTACCTAACGTTAGGATCAGATTATCAGTTAAGAAATGTCTAACTCCATCATCCTAAGTGATGCTGCACTCTTAATTCTTACTTGCAGCTTTCGTGTACTGCAACCCAAATTAGTGTGGGTTGAACCTAAAAGTCTTCTTTTTTGTGAAAGATAACTGAGTTTTATTAGCAGGAGAATAACTTAGTATACATGTTTCTTAGTAATGTATGGTATTAAGGAAATAGGGGAAAAGAACCTTAATACATTTGTTCCTGCTAATAGAAATGATTCAATCCTTGCTGAAAATTTGCCTTACTTGAAATTCTGGCATTCCATTTATGTAAGTGGCTGTTCCACCTCGAATTTCTGGTGGAATACGTTCACTTTATAATATCCAGTAAAATGTAAGGAATTATGCTGTATTACTAACTTTTAAAATGTGGCGTATATAAAACAGATGCCTGAGGTACACCAATACATCCACTGTGCATACCAGGCTGTCACCACACCTCTGGCACATCCCCTACAGGCCCTGTTTCATCTGTCATTGCTAATACATTTCATTTTTAAAAGAAATAAAACAGAGCAGACCATGCTTCTGAATACATTTTCCTGTTTAAAGGCCTCCCATTATTATTTTTAAGTAATTAACTCACAATATTGGGCAGTTTCTGGCTCAAAGAAAAGTTTTAATGGTTTTTCTAATGTTATAGTATCCCTGGTATGTAAATGATAAAAAGAAAGCCCACATTCTAGATAAACTTTTGAACAATTCTTTGAAATAAACTTACTCCTGTTAAAAAGAGCTGTCATTTCACTCTCATCTCTTGGATAGCAAGAAGTGGGAGATCTACTTTTAAATTAACTCTAGAAGGCTACATTTGTTGCACATATGGTCTATGTTTACTGACTAGGAGCATGTGCTCCACAAGTGTCTGCCTCCCTTAAGCACTGAAAAATTTGTAATTCCAAGTAAGGTTTAAAATTCACAATATTCTATTTTGCTTAATAAGATTTTCACCATGAAGGCAGCCGGCCACCCAAATATTCAAATATTCAAAGGGGATAATATGAAGATGCAGCTATTATAATTACAGTTTTGTTAATATGGGATCATTTAATTTTAATCTTGAATTTTTTTTTAAAAAAATACCAATTCATTGGAGTACTTCTGAAATGTTTTGACTTACAATTATAAAAGTTTTCATAAAGATACTTTTCACAAAGTTTATTATTTTATTAATCATTATTACTTCAGTTATTGACTTCAAAAATAAGGGTACTTACTTCCTAACTTATGTTATGAGCCCAATATAGCCCTGATACCAGAACTTCGCAAAGATACTATGAGAAAATAATAGGCCAATGTGCCTTACATATAAATATAAAAATCCTTAAAAAATTGATAAATTGGATCTAGCAATATATAAATTCAATAATATAATCTAGTGGGATTATTCCCCAAATTCCATGAAAATCAACATAATAACCTTCTTTAACAAAATTAAAGAGAAAGACCAATCATAACCTCAATTAAAGAAACATTTTTCTCTTTATAATAAGAAATTTACTTAGCAAACTTAAAATAGAAATGTCTTCATTTTCATAAAAGACATATGTGATATTAAGTAATATTTTAATTCATTGGGAAATATTAAATATTTTTCCCATAGGCTAAAAAACAATGCAACAGTATTTTTTGTTATTTATAATTAGGCAAGAATTAAAAATAAAGTGTTAAAAGAAGTCAAATTCTCATTTATCACAGATGTCATGATTTATACATAAACTCTAAAGAAATTTACAAATTAAATAATAAATGAGTTTAGGAAGGTCACAGACTACAAAGTAAATTATATATATATATTTAAACATTAAACAGTTGGAATGATTTTTAAACGCGCTTTAATAGTAGTAAGAAATATCCAATGAGTAAGAATGGACTATAATGAAAGATGAGTAAGACTTCTATATTGACATCTTCAAAACATTGTAAAAATAAATTAAATACCTAAATAAAAGCATAAATAAAACATATTCCTGGGTTGAAAAACTCTATATTAATAATATGTCTATTCTCTCTTAACTGATATGTAGATTCCATCACAGTCCTTTTCAAATTTCATTAGGCTTCTTTGAGGAAATAGGCAAGATGATTTTAAAATTTATATGGAGGTGAAAATAATTTAGAATAGCAATGATCATGAAAAGAATTATGAATTCCTTTTATAAATATTTTGTACAGAGTACAATCATAAATTCTATTATCTGTATTTAAGGCTTGCTATAAAGTTACAATAATCAAGAGAGTGTGATATTGGTATGTAGATAAGCAAAAACATCAATGTAACAGAATAAAGAATTCATAAACCTAAATATATTAGATCAACTGTGTTTTCATATAAGATCTTGAGAAAATTCAATGGAGAAAACACTATGTCTTTAGCAAACACTGATGGAACAACTAGATATTTATGTAGAGAAAAATGACTAATGCAATCTCTCCTAAAATTAATTTACAAATTATAGCTCTAAACATGAAAATCAGAACCATAAAACTGAAAAAAAACCCACAAAAGAATACTTTCAAAATCTTAAGTTAAATTAAGGTATTAAGGACACAAACAGCACATATGGTTAAAAAATATGATACATTGGAATTTATTAAAATTAATTTTTTTCCAATCAAAAGATGGTATTAAGGAAATGAATAAACAAGAGACAGACTGAGAAAAAAATCTAGTCACATGTAACAGACAAAGAACTTGTATCTGCAATACATAAAGAACTCCCCCAAATCAACAATAAAGAGTTGAACAGTCTCTAAAATGCTCAAAAGATTTTAAAAGATATTTTAAATCAGAAGATATAAATGGGCAATAAACACTTAAGAAGATGTTCATAATTATTAGTCATCAGGAAAATACATATTAAAATCATGATGTAGTACCACTTCAAACCCAATAGAATGAAAGACAAAAATGATTGACAAAAACAATGTTGATGAGAATTCAAGTTACTCCCATACACTGCTTTTGGAAATGTAAACTTGTCAAGTACTTGGAGAACTGACAGCAAGCTTCTTATAAAATTGAATAAACAGCTACCACATACCCTAGAATTTCAACTTTTGGTATTTACTAAAAAGGGATGAAAATATATCCACCCAAAATCTTGTACAAAAAAGTTTATAGTAGCTTTATTAATAGTAGCCAAAAATTGAAATCAACTCAAATATTCATCAACAAAAGAAAAGATAAACAATTATGGGTTAGCCATACCATCTAATATACTCTGAATTTTAAAAACAATGAACTGCTGGACACTCAACAACAGGCAAGGATCTCAAAATATTATGCAAGCAAATGAAGCCAGACACAGAAGAGCACGAAGTGATTTCATTGATCTAAATCCAGGAGAAAACTAATCTATGATCCCAATGATTGTGATAGTAACTTTCTAGGGGCTTGGTAATGTTAAACATTTCAATTGAGGTGCTAGTTTCACAGATACATGCATTTATCAAAAGTCATTGAAATAAACAATTAAGATTTATGCATTTCAATGCAAGTTAATTATATCACTATTTTAAAAAATAGCATACTCTCTAGAATACAGAAAATCTAGTTTGGAAAACTGAACTATCCAACTTTCCACAAATAAAACAGCCACAAAACATTATTTTTTTTAATATTGAATTTGTGTTTATACTATAAAAGAACACCTTAAAATGCTGTATTTCCTGCTTTTATATATTTTTATAAAAAACATTTGCTTTCTCAATTTTGTTCTTTGTAATGTATGTGCATGTAAAAGGTAAATTTGAGGAACACATAAAGGTTAACAGTCAATACTGAAAATCAGAATAACAAAGGCAAACAACCAAAAAAAAAACAAAACAAAACAAAACAGAAATAAACCTTCCCATTGAACCATTTGGTGAATACCTTTCCAGATATCATTCTGAATATTAGGCAGCTTAATGACTAAATTAAGATTAAA
>NW_011888785.1:21212405-21216988 GCF_000151845.1 Pteropus vampyrus | reverse complement strand
GCAATACATAAAGAACTCCCCCAAATCAACAATAAAGAGTTGAACAGTCTCTAAAATGCTCAAAAGATTTTAAAAGATATTTTAAATCAGAAGATATAAATGGGCAATAAACACTTAAGAAGATGTTCATAATTATTAGTCATCAGGAAAATACATATTAAAATCATGATGTAGTACCACTTCAAACCCAATAGAATGAAAAACAAAAATGATTGACAAAAACAATGTTGATGAGAATTCAAGTTACTCCCATACACTGCTTTTGGAAATGTAAACTTGTCAAGTACTTGGAGAACTGACAGCAAGCTTCTTATAAAATTGAATAAACAGCTACCACATACCCTAGAATTTCAACTTTTGGTATTTACTAAAAAGGGATGAAAATATATCCACCCAAAATCTTGTACAAAAAAGTTTATAGTAGCTTTATTAATAGTAGCCAAAAATTGAAATCAACTCAAATATTCATCAACAAAAGAAAAGATAAACAATTATGGGTTAGCCATACCATCTAATATACTCTGAATTTTAAAAACAATGAACTGCTGGACACTCAACAACAGGCAAGGATCTCAAAATATTATGCAAGCAAATGAAGCCAGACACAGAAGAGCACGAAGTGATTTCATTGATCTAAATCCAGGAGAAAACTAATCTATGATCCCAATGATTGTGATAGTAACTTTCTAGGGGCTTGGTAATGTTAAACATTTCAATTGAGGTGCTAGTTTCACAGATACATGCATTTATCAAAAGTCATTGAAATAAACAATTAAGATTTATGCATTTCAATGCAAGTTAATTATATCACTATTTTAAAAAATAGCATACTCTCTAGAATACAGAAAATCTAGTTTGGAAAACTGAACTATCCAACTTTCCACAAATAAAACAGCCACAAAACATTATTTTTTTTAATATTGAATTTGTGTTTATACTATAAAAGAACACCTTAAAATGCTGTATTTCCTGCTTTTATATATTTTTATAAAAAACATTTGCTTTCTCAATTTTGTTCTTTGTAATGTATGTGCATGTAAAAGGTAAATTTGAGGAACACATAAAGGTTAACAGTCAATACTGAAAATCAGAATAACAAAGGCAAACAACCAAAAAAAAACAAACAAAACAAAACAGAAATAAACCTTCCCATTGAACCATTTGGTGAATACCTTTCCAGATATCATTCTGAATATTAGGCAGCTTAATGACTAAATTAAGATTAAAATGTATTGCATTACTTCATTAACAGTAAAACAAAGAATAAAACGATTGACTTAACCAACTTCTTTCAGAAAGGAGACATATAATTGGAGATAACTTAAAATTAATAAAAGTATTATTTAAATAGTGTTTTGTTGAGATTGTTTTATGGTTAGTGGTTCCACAGGGACTTTTGAAACTATAGTCCACAACCTCTTTCAATCTCTCTTTTCTCTTGAATTAGAGATTATCTTACTCTATGAATGTATTACTTCTATCTCTGTGGCCACTCTGTCTTAGTATCACTTTCCTACATTTACTCCTTATCTGTTGAAGTTTTTCCAGGAATTTTTCTTTGATCACTTTAGTACTCTCCCTTGGTGAAATCATCCACAACCACAGAATTAGCAATAATTCATGCACAAAATGTCTGTAAATACATAATTCAAGTCTAAATCATATCCTGAACTTGGAGACAGATTTTTAACATCCACAGGCATTTAGGATTCAATGTGTTCAAAATCAAACCAACTTTCTTCTTCCCCATATCTGCTAACCTACCTTTGCCATTGAATGGAATAAACAGATACTTTACTGTATATGACAGAAACTAAAGAATTTTCTCAATTTCTCTTTTGTATACTCTCATAACCATACACCAAGTGATTCCTATTCTGTTTCTAAATTTCTCATAAATAATCATTCCTCATTGCTATTACCACTGTAGTAGTTTGAATCTTCAAAATTTATTTTGCTTGGTCAATACACTAATAGTGTCTTTTTCTCATTAGTTTTCAGAGAGATCTTCCTGTGATAAAAATCTATAGTCATTTCCTGCTTAAATCAGCTTACTAATACTCTTCCATTTCTACGCATTTTTTCAGAGCATGCATCATTTTCTCAAGGGAACTGTCATTCGTATTTCTCTCTTATCTCTAACCTAAGGTAGGTACATTCCTCTTTAATCCTGGAGCATCTTTTCCATATCTTATTAAAGCACTTTCACTCCATATAATTTTTGGTTCTTGACTTTAACCTTGTTGATGACAGAGACTTATCCCCATCTCTTTATACTTAGCAACTAACTCTGACCTAGTAGAGTAGGAGAAAAAGAAATATTTTTGAATAAATTTCATAGATTTTAAGCATTTTTCAGAATAAGCATAAATCTATTTTAATACAATAATAGGTAATTTTAGTTCTATTTATTTAATCCATTCATCATTTCGACAAATACTTAGTGGTTTTCTTGTGACACTCAGCATGCTTAGTGTTGGGCTTTCGTGATGAATCAAGGTCACTACTTTTAAAAAGTTTCATTCCAAAAGAGGGAATACATGTAAATAACAACAACAAAAAAATATATTGAATAGTTTTGGAACTATGATATCGGCACTTAGTTTTGGAATGAGATGAGATTTTCGGAAAATTTCTCACCTTTGAAATCTATTTAAAATAACAAGTAGTAAGTAACAGTGTACAAATTGTAGAGTAGACTATTTGTATCAGCTTACTAAAACTCTTCCATTTAGTAAAAGGAGCAGTTACAACAAAGTCATGCAAGTGTGAAGCATCTTGACATTTGGAGGAACTTTATAGGGCTTCAGAACAGTTAGAGTAGAGAGTAAAATGAAAAGTTCTGCAAGACATGAGTTGGCAAAGGACAACCAGAATTTGCAATCTCATGTATGATATGCTAAATAGACTGCTGGGAAATAAAGAGGTAAAGGTGGAAGAAAAGAAACAAAGCTGTGAAGTGTAAGAAACAGAATGGAGAAGTAGGTAAGGCAATGCACGTGCCAGAACTCTACCTGAACCCTAGGGAGAGTGGAAAGACAGAGGAGGAGACATGTGGGTGGAATCGTATGGTATGCCAGACACAGAGACAGGGTAGCCAAAGAAGAATTAAAGAATAGGGTCACAACAGAGTCAACTTTAAATATTGTGCAGACTAATGATTCTGGCTGTCTTCTCTATTTTAAATATTTGCTACACTATTATCTGGACATGGTGAAATGTGTTATGTTGACAGACATGAGACTGTTTGTATTATTTTTCTAAAATGGAAATCTGTCATGGAGAATTTCATGAAAGAAAACCTACTCTAAAAAAAACAATAAATTTTATATAATCATTGGCAGTTAGCATGTGGTTTGGTTTAATTCCTGTTTTGTTTTGTTTTTTAAATAAGATTCTTTTCCCTCAGCTTTTTATTTAGAAAAATTTCAAACTGATGAGAGAATTGATAAAATGATGTAATTAACACTTACATACCTTTCACCTAAAATCATCAGTTGTTAACACTCTATAAGGTTTACTTTTTTGCATTTTCTTTTTCTATTCATATCTATATTTCATTTAGTTAAATCATTTGAAAATGAATTGCAAGCTTTATGACACTTCACACCTAAACCCTTCACAGTGTACCTCCTAAGAATAAGGAACTTCCACAGGATATCCATGCCATCATCTGAATAATGGGTTACTCCTGAGTGAGTTAGTTTAGTAGTAAAATAGCTATTTGAAATTTTCACTTCCAGTTGTAGCTCTGGTCAAATTCCTCAAGTTCTTCAAGTTCTGGCCTGGTGACTTCTTAGATCTCTTTGGAGAAACATGCCCTACAAGGACTTTTCTTGATCACCCTTTGTAACAAAGTTCCCAGCCCTATCACCTCATTATGCTCTATCTCAATCACCTGCTTTTTTTCTCTTCTTACATTCACTTATATAATATATTCTTTTTTTTTCTCTCCACTAGAATGTAAATTTTAAAAAGAAATTTCATCTTGTTCATATTTTTGCAACAGGACTAAAATGATTTAGTGCAGAACCAAGATTTAGGAATTAAGTTTCCTTCTACTTTTAAATTTCCATTTCCTTACATCCTCATCCCTTTCCAATTAAATAAACAAAACAAACAATTTTGTCTTTTTTAGTCAATTTTAAAATTAAACTTTTGATTCAGAACAGTGACATGGCCTAGATTCTTTAATAAAAATCAAAATATTTGCATATATTGATACATTATAAAGTAGTGAAAATAATTTACTTTACTTTTATTTTTAATGATTGTGTGTAAATTGAATATCATGAGACAGTCATACTACAGATGTTCTTTGTGTTGGCTAGCCATTAAATCACTGTATTTTGAATTTTCTTATATAAACATTTAGATTTTGTTTGGAACACGTTCAGGTATATAAGAGCACATGGATTCTATTTTCCAATACAGAACTATTTGGAAAATACTTCTGAAAAACCCACACCCAGAACCCTGATCACTTTCCATTTTGTAATCCCATAAAGTTTGAAGTATTTCCAAAACTTGCAATTGCTGTATGCAGCTCAGAGAATTTAAAATTAATGTTGCTTCTCAGATTT
>NW_011888785.1:21208153-21211715 GCF_000151845.1 Pteropus vampyrus | reverse complement strand
TAAAGTTCAGGTATTATTTTAGACTCATTAATCTGGTTGGCTTCTCTCTTCTAAGCATGATGGCTTGCTCTACTGATATCTAGACAACATGCTCATATTAAGTATCGACTTTACTAAATAGTCCAATCTGCTTTTCTAATACTGTTGTAAGTGTGTCAGTAGCATTTATAAAGATAAATTAATAATATTAATATTAATAATACATGAATGTCTAAGAAGAGGTTATTTTTTAATAACTAGAACAAATTAATCATTATTAATAAAAATAACAAAGAATTCATAGGAGTATACTTTGGTACACTGGATAATAAGGAATTGTTGAAAATATGTTTGAAGTAACAAATAAAGTTAACATTTATCACTTAAGATATGCACTTAGTGTGGCAAAGAAGTAGAGAGAAGTTGGTTTAAGGAAGATGAGAGTCTTCATTGAGAGGATACAACCAAGGGCTCATGGCTGGGCATGGCAAGTACCTGATTCCCTTTCCATCAGTTCCCAGGTTGGAAGGACCATGTCTCCAAGCTCTTGTCTTCTTAGAGAAGCAGGAATCCAACTGTCAGAAAATTAGGAGAGAGCAGGAAAGCCCCTAATGCCACTGATTGCCAGTCACTAGAGATTAGCCCAATTTGTCTTGTAAGCAGATAGGGTAATTGATTCTTGTTTTTCTCTTCCTTCTGATAACTGAACCCTGATATTTCTTTTAATTGAGTAAATATTTATTCTATAGTTATAGTCAAAAACTTAAACTGCTAACGTTTGGGGGTAAATCTTTGAAAGTCATGCATATTGAGGACAATCATCAATCTTGCATATCTGATTGTGGAGAATATGAACAAAGCCTGAGAGTATCAACTGTCAAAGTAGAGGAAGAGATAGAAGCCTTAGGATTGAGAGGTTTTCCACCTCCTCCTCCTTTTCTTCTTGTGCTCAATATAACTTCTATTTCAAAAAAGGAGAAAACAGAAAATTTACTTGAAGTTCTATTGGTCATGATGACATGTACAGATAACATCTTGTCATGATACAGATAATATTTTAATAGATAAGACTTATTTTAATGGAAGGTAACATCCAGATGATACTTTAATTCATATATTGTAGTAACATTGTTAACATTTTTTAAAATGCTATTTTATAGGAAAAAGAGATATTGAGAGAAAGATACCACTTTTGCCCTTAAAAGACCAGAAATCTATAGAATTTAGATCTATGCTATGAAAGAGGTGCCATCAAAAATCCACAAGGATAGAGAAAAGGGAGAAATTAATTGTGAAACTGATTTGAGTCTGAACTAGTCTTGACTCTCTGGATACAAGATTTTAGGTTACCTCTCCGATCCTCACAGTAATGAAAAAAGAAGATGCCTGCCTGTTCTCTTTTGATTAGTACAATGAATCTAATGAGATGGAATATGTGAAATTGTATTTGTCACATATAAAAATTAATGTAAATTTGAATTCATTTACCAATCGAGGGTAGATTTTTAAAAACACATTTCTGTGAAAATTAGACTTATTTCAAGTGGCATTTATGTTGTTAAGATTTTATGAATTGTTTTAAAAGAATTCTGATTGCCTTATTGTGGGCCTTGACACTGTTCAGAAAAGAATCCTGTAAGTAAGCAAACTTGTTTTTTAAAATTCAGATATAATTTATATGTTTTCAAATCACTTATAATTTGAGAACTATATTTTCTGCATACTGCCTAATTTTTGCACAGATTTAGCCCTAAATTCCTAAATAACTTTTATAAATAATCTAAAATAGGAAAAAAGAAATAATATAATCACATTCTACCCTAACAATATTTGCAGCATAACAAAAAGTAGGCTTGTTTTATCAGAGAATGTTGACTTTAAAGTTTTGTGACTAAATAAAGGTAGTTTATAAATGAGAGTATTAGATAAAGTCTCTGAAACACTCTTCAACTTCAGGAACTCAATTGAATTATTCCAGCACTACAATTGAATAATGCGTAAAATTTGTGAAACTCAAATCAGTTTCACAATTAATGCGTAACCTCAAGAATTTTTTCTCAATAGTGGTTCTTAGACCTTTGCTACAACTTACCAACCAGCTAATAAACATTCAAAAACTTTATTATATATGAATTAGTGCTTCATTTATATTAACAAAAGTAATTAGAAATGGCAAATCATGCTGTACCACCATCTTACCTATTCTTTACCTTCATATATAATTAATTTGCACATTTATAATATAGTCATATTTATACTGGTAAAAGTATTTTCAGTTTATATGAGAAAATTAAATATGTCATTATTTTATAAGGTTTTTTTAAATGGATATGAAAATCCCCAAAGAACACTCTGACTTCAGGTGCTTTTCCATATTAGCACTGGGCCAGATGATCTATAAAATCTATTCCAGCTCTACATTTCTACAATTACTTGATTCAAAATTAGATATAATGTAGCCAAAATGAAATAAAACATGAATATAGATTTTAAATTAAATAACCAACTTAAAAAAAAAAAACTTTAAAATTGTGTTTACTTTAAATTTTACTCTTTACATTGCCTTACATTCATGAAAAGTAACTAAATGATTGGTTATAGTTATATAGTGGGGGTTCAATCAGGGTCCAGTGAAATAAACATCAGGTATTTTAATAGAGAAAACATTTAATATAAGAAATTGTTTGCAGGTACTGATAAATGAAAAGGCAAATGGAGAACATTGAGATATCACAGAGGTAGTAAGTGAGGGAAACAATTTCCATTGGTAGGGCTAGGGCAACAAAGGGGAAAGGTCGAGATTGGACTGCAGTCTAGAAATTGAAGTAGGGATCTTGCCATCAATGGTAGGACCCAGCTTTTTGAAGAGATACCAGTGCTCATCTAGGGCTGGTATCTTAGGAGGTCAGACAAGGCCTCTCCCTATCTGACATTTAGATCTCTGAGAAGAGGGGGCCAGCCATTTGCCACTGGTGTTTCTAAGGGGACACAATGAGGCTAGTGCTGGGAGGATGGAGTATAAGTTGCAAACCAGCTTCTACCTCCAGGGTAAAGAACTACTGCAAGAGCAGTGCTGACAGGAAGAACCAGGAAGAGTGAGTCTCCTCTCTTCTAGACTTCTCATCGCCCTCTAACAGAAGCCAACAGGGAGCCAGCTGGTAAGTAAGAAATGTGGTTCTCAGAGTTGTAGCCTCGGCCTCACAAAGTGCTGAAGAAAGGATTTGAAGCTAAAAAATAATAGTTTAATAATCAGGACAAGGAGAAAATCATAACAATGTTTCAGAGTACAAGTAAATGTTCCAAAGTCAAGCTGGAGAGAAACTGTTAAATTAGAAAACAAAAGCTAAATTTTCTGAATTTTATATTTCAGTAATGGACTTAAAAATCAAAATCGTAGCATATTTATCTTATAGAAGAAAAAGGTAAACTATCTCATCATTCACTGAATAAGTAGTTATTTATTAACTAGATGTTAAGTACTAGCAATTAAAAACTACCAACTCTATCCATTAAATGAAAACTGAAGCACTGGTAAATAAAGTAATTATTTTTCTCCCCTTAAAACTCACATACTTATATATAT
>NW_011888785.1:21204138-21207073 GCF_000151845.1 Pteropus vampyrus | reverse complement strand
AAAAATTCATAAAGCCAGTCATCATACATTCTCAAATTTCTAAGACATATCAAATTAAAACAGTTTGTCTTCATATCAAACCTATTAATTCGGGGTTCATAAAAATAGTGTCAAAATGATAAAACTTACTCTTAGCTCTTGAGGTTGTTACAAGTTAATGGAGGCAGTATGTCACGTAAAAGACTAAATACCAGACAGCTCTCATAACCAAATTATTTGGGGAGTGGAGGCAGCAAAGATAGAGCAGAGGACCTCTCGATGTCTTTATTATAAACTAGAATTTTTTTGAAGACTTCTTTTGGACTCTATTGTTAAGAGAATTTTCTGTTGCAATTGCTGTGATGACCTTCATTTTCTTGAGAATCTGGTTTGGTGGTTGGCTTTTTATTAACACAAGTCATCTGTTTAGTGATATACCTCAGGGGACTATTTGAAATTTTTTATGTAAGAAGTCAGTAGGCTTGACAGTCACTACTACTTTCAATGGCTAAATATGGCAAAACTGTAACACCTGCAAATTCCTGGGATATTGCAAACTGATAAATCTCGACAGGCAAATTGATGTCCATTATATGTAATTATAGCTTGAATTCCTGGCTACTTTCCCGCACTCAGAAACAGCAGCTGCTGTCGCTCTGTTCTGTGTTTTGAACTTTTTTCTGGGGAAGAAAGGAATAATTGTCTATCACAAAGAGTTCTTGATTTCTGAAATATACATGTTCTTTCTCAAATATTTTGGCATTAAGTGGGTATATGAGGCTTCAAGAAACGATTCAGTCACTTCTTTCTTGCAGATATTCTTCTGAAAAACTGTCCTTGTCTTTGTGTTCTTTCCTCATCTATCGTTGAGAGGGATTTAGACAATTTTTTTTTTAACTTTCTAGAGGCACCTTGTAGTTAACCAAAGAACTCTGTAAATGCCTGTACTTTAGGAGGGCTAGGAAAATATTGTACATGACTGAATTAAATATGACATATTACTCCCAAAGAAGTAATATTTTCAATGGATTGTGTTCATTGCAATGTTGCTTAATTGGTATATGTTATTTCAAAGCAGGTGGAATAGCTTCTGGGTGGTTTATTATCCTTCTCTTGCTTTTAGCAAAAGTTCAAAAGAACATAATTTAGAAGTGTCTAAATCCTCTGATTCTTAATTAACACCTCTTTTATTTAAGAACTTTTAATACTGACATTTTTAATAACAAATAATAAAAACTATGTAGAAAAATATTTTGATTAAGATTTAATAATAATTTCAGAAAAAAAATAAATTTATCTACTTTGCTATTTTTATTGCTTGAATTCTTCAAGGAATTTTGTTTCTTCTCCACTTATATGAGAAATGTATTGTCTAATCTTGTTCTCTTTGTTCTTTATTAATTAATCCTCAAAACCTAAATTATTTTTTAAATAAAGTTACTGAATCATTTCACTTTACCTTCTTTAAATAAACTCCGTGCTATTTCACTCTAATGGCATTCTTGCTTTTCTTGTGAAAAAAGACAAACTTTGTTACATTCATATTTTCACCTTCATATTTTCAAAAAAAAAATTAAGATGTTTTAGTCCACCAGTTAAATTCTTATGATTTTTGGACCATTATGTTGTCATCTGAATAACTAAGGACTACCTTTAATGAGGTGTGTGTGCCTCATTGCATTAGCTGCCTAACAGATGTCTGAGTGATTAAAGCTCCCCTGAGTATCATAGCTTTTGTGTTTCCTTGAATCCCATTTGCCTTCTGACCCAGGAGTTCCCTGGAAGATTCCCAGTGGATACTTTATTTTTACTTTTCAACTCTCAACTAGATGATCAAAGTAGTTTGTAAATATCTGATTATCAAAGGTCATCTTCCTGGAGTTTGTACAAAATTATTTATTCTATTCTTAATTCTTTTAAAAATATATTGGTGTCAATAAAAAGAATGAAAATATTTCAGGATTTCAAGTACTCTATTGGGATCTGGTGTTCGTTGGCTCACCTGGTATTTTGGTTTGGGTCCCAGAACTGTGGCAAATATGAAGTTTATGCTACTGTAAAAGACAGACAAAATAATCTTGATTGTTCCCAAAGTGTGGTCAGGCCAGGATTTAAAGGTGTCATTGAGAAATCTCCACTCCACCCCTTATAAAGAGTTGGGTTTTTGGAACCTGGTTTATCTGCTTCAGAAAGAGGAAGAGGTTGGTTGACAGGATTTAAACCTGTGGCTCCAGGCAGTCTAGGCACTATAATTTGAATTCTTAGATCCCTAAGCCAAGCCCTGCAGCCCTCAGAAACTGTTATTTATACATAGATAACGATTATACCAATCAAGCTGACATTTTACTAATGAGGATTTCACCCAGTTTCACTTATACCCTCAAATGCATTATTGTTTAATCTCAACATGTAAGTCAAATTGAATCAAAGCCAACATGTCATTTTACCTTCTAACATCAATTATAAGTAATTTTATTTATCTTAGTTTTCTACATTTATAGATTCTATTCTCAAAAGACATCAGAGCTGGGCTTGAAATACTATAATGCTGTCTTATTTCTGAAAATAGAGTGAAAACCAAGGCACAGATTTCTCTTAATTGCAATAAAACTGATGTAGTATATTGATATTAATGTTTATAAAGAAAGAGTTATGGAAATAAAACAAATTTGTGCATTTTTATATTACTTTTAAGGAAAAATAATTTCAAAATATAATTTTCTCTTATCTTCCTATTCATATCCAATTTGCTCAACATTTATTATTCTGCATATTTGATCTTTATTATGAGAGTAAATTTCTGAGCATCTAAATTTAATAAACAGGAAAAAGTAACTGATATTTCAGATTACAGTTAAAAATAATATAGACATTCCTCAAATTAACATTAGTCATCATTTAATTATGGTTTTTTTCTTAAAGAGTTACTTTATTGATTTATACATTAATTATATAT
>NW_011888785.1:21197219-21202407 GCF_000151845.1 Pteropus vampyrus | reverse complement strand
CTGTCTCATTGTAAGATGCATCATGTGAATGGCCTACATGGGGTTGTGTAGTATACAGCCTAAGCATCCATACACAGGAGCAAAAAGTAGTAAAACAAACCTATGTTGTAGAGATTCAATACATATGTCTTAATTTCAATTATTTCTTTAACAATAGTAGGAATAATTTCTTTGCTGACACCTTTTATTTTGGCATTTCTGTAATTGCAATAAAAACTACTACTGATTGGACACCTACAATGTACTTGGCATTATTCTAAGCATCGGTCATTGATTCTCTTTATCTTTATAACAATCCTATGAAGCAAATATTATTATCCTCATTTTACAAAAAAGAAAATTGAGATACAAAGAGGCTAAGTAGCCAAGGTCAAACATCTGATAAGTGGTAAATATGTTCAGCTTCTTTAGATTGCCTTTTTACTTATTTTATTTTTTTAGATTACTTTTGACAAACGGATATCCTAGGATTTATATCCTTAGCACTCCTTTTCTTAATATTTATTTATATGGATGTTATTAACCAGCCCATGATTATACTATTACCTATATGTCAGTGGAATATTGAATGAATGAATGAATGAATGAATGAATGAACAATGGATGAATGAATAAAATCTTCCTCTAATACTATTTCCGAATGCTACAAATATACATAAATACTCAACTAACTGGGTTCTACCTACATAAATTATTTTCATAGATGCTTTAAATTGAACTGGTTTTGCTCTGAATTTATTATTCTCCCCATCAGCACCAATTCTGCTAAGCTCCTTACTGCAATTATAGTCTGTACATAATTGTGCTTGTTATGCAACTTTTCTGTCTGAAAAAAAAAAAATCTACTGTTTTTTAAAATCAGAATCTGTAAAGAACCTGCCAATTACATTTTTCCTTTATAACAGGCTTCCTTTTAGAACCCCTGAGCAACAATACAGAGAAATTGACAAGTAGGAAGAAGGGAGAGTGCAATTTCTTGCCATTTGTTTGCTATTTTTGTCAGCATCGTTTCAGCAGTAGATGGTTCCAGTATCCATCTTCTCTAAGCGTGCACAGAACTAGCTTTATTAAACCCCTGCCGCAGCCAGCAATACTCACTCTTGTATGAGCCCTAAATCCACAGAACCCCTCCTCTGAATCTATGTTTTTATAGGAACAACTTCTTCCCTTTGTTCCCTTACCTCTAGGGTAGTAGCTGCTTCTTGCAATTATATTCTTAGTCCTTCTTTTAATTCTCCCAGCCTCTAACACCAGTGTAATCAATTGCCTATATTAAATTCCACTTGTTAAAATATCTAATGTTGTTTCTGTTTCCTGACCAATTCCTCACTGAGATACTTATGTATTAGAATTTTCTTTGACGACTTCAATTTTTTTCTTTGACTACTTCAAGAGTTTTCTTTATCTTCTTCAAATCCTTTCTCTTCCACATTCAACCAATTCCAAAAACTGCCAATTATACTCTTGAATATCTCAAAACTCTATCTTGTCCTCTTTATGTCAATCAAAATTTAGTGGTAAAGATCAAGAAGTTTTGATCTAGAAGGCCAGGATTCAAGCACTAGACCTCCTGTTTGTTAGCACTAAGACCTAGGAGAGACTCAATATTTGCTGAGGCTTGGTCTTTCTTGCCCAGGCAATATTAAGTGTTCTATAAAGAAAAACTCTCCATCTGCTCTTGCTCTTTAACTTTATACCTCATAATATTTGGCATTATTCCAAGATCTCCCTGGTTATTCATATAATAACTGTACTGAGGTTTGTTTGTTTTTTTTTTTTAATTCAAGTAAAAGAGGATGCTTCCCATATATAAAAGAGCAAAATTAGTTTTCTACTCAAGTATACTTATATAATTTCCACATCTTAATTATAAATAAAGGTAACAATTTTAAAGTTTTGTTCTCATATCACCAGCGTTTTTAAAAATGTTCAGTATAGGTGGTTCATGGAGTCAGAACATGTGGCAAAATTTCCTAATGCTCAGGAAAGTTAAATGCAGGTGTTTCAAATAATTTTCTGGAGATACAAGCTACATTAATGTTGTTTTATGTAATAAATACCACACAATAAAAGAAATGTTGAAATGTTTTAAAAACAGCTGTAGGTATTAAAAAATAATACTTAGTCTAATGCTCAGAGTAGACTAAATAAAGGGATTTGGATCCAATTGTGAAAAAGAAAGGAATCTGTGGCTATAAAAATGCCTAGAGGGTACAGAGCCACATCTTGCATATCTCTTATTTTTTTGAAGCCTCTGGTTTGGTACTATATCTACAAAAACTTTTTGCTTAATGACTGACTAAGCCAATAATTGCTATTTATTTATTTTTTTATTTTTTTTATTTTTTTACTTCTAGGTCTCTACAAATGGTAGGACTAACTCATTCTATTCAGTCAACACATACTTAATGATTGTTTCAAAAACTGTGACATGAACAGAGGATACTGCATTGAACAATATAAATATTATGTTAGATTCTTTGAGTTTAGAGTCTAATGGTAAAAAGGATAAAAAATACAAACCAAATAAAAACCATTTAAGTAATCTACAGAAATTATTAGCACATTTGCTAATGTGGCTGAACATAATTTTTGACTTATATCTGCAGCAAATAGCTAAAAAATGAAAGTGAAAAGGCAATTTAAAAACTATAACATATATTATGTCAAATAATATTTATTTCTAGTATATGAAATATTTATTGGAATCAACTTGAGACAAATGTCATAAAATAAATAACAGAAAAAATATGAACAACCATTTTTTTAACAGAGGAATCAAATTTGGTCAATTGAACTGTTCACCTGTATAAGTAATTAGACAAATGAAAATGAAGACTTTACCTGAGATATATTGTTACATACCCTAGATTGACAAAAATAGAGATGTTTGATTATCTCAACTGTTTGTAAGCATGTGAAAAATTAACCAGAACTTATATAAGCTATTGCATGGTCATTAAGAATAAGCCATTTGACCAAAATTTAGTATTATTTTATAAAGTAGAAGATGTATATTTCCTACAGCCCCCTTCCACTTCTCAGCATATATTATATAGAAATACTTGCACAGGATTGGCTTCTGGAAATAGATTTAGCAGACTCTGAGGAGGTTCATTGAACCACCATGCACAAAATGTGATAAGTACAGGCTTGGAACAACTTACAGCATTGCTTTTAATGACAAAAATATAGAAAACAATCCTATATCCGTTGGCAAGAGAGTGTACAAATCAAGTGTTGTATATTCACTTAGAGTAATGTTATGCATAAGTGAAAAAATAAACTAGTGTTACACCACCAACACAAATAAATTTTATAAATAAAATTTTAAATAAAAAATAATGAATGCATATATGTACACATATACAAAGTGTGAAACTATTTTCATAAATACCCAAACAAGTAAGATATACATTGCTTTGGGATACATATATATTCTAAAACTATAGGAAAACAAGAGAATGGTTAATAAAAAAGAATCTTAAATAGCCACTGAAGAGATAGGAATAGGGAGAAGCACAGAAGTAGAGATTCAATGCTATTGGCAATATTTTTGGAATTTTATTGATAGATTAATAGGTGTTTGCTGTATTAGTATGTTTCAAAAACACATATATAATATTGCCTGTATAAGATATTATATACTAAAGATTGGTTAAGCTTGATTAGAGGCAATTCACTTGGGGGGCCATATTAAATCTGAGCTGTCAAGAAAATATGCAAGTATTTGCATCAGGTAGACAATGGAATATATGAATTGGATAAAAAAAAAAGAGGTCTGGCAAGCAAAGAAAAATCTAGAATATATCATCTTGGAAGATACCCTACAAAGAAGCCACGGTTCACAGAGTTAGGTAGAGAGAGAGGGCTAATAAAGTAGTCTGAGAAGGACCGACAACTGTGGTAGATAGTAAGTGAGAAATCAAAAAGGCAGGAATGGTTTAAGAAGGAAGAAATAACAACTACAAAGATTCTAGTGAAGAAACTGAATAAAACTGAGCCAGAAAAATAAATATATAATTTGAAAATTGACAAGAACCATGGAATATGAAATGCAGAGTTCAAATTGGAGTAAATTGAAGAGTGAATGAAGAATATGTTGGAATATCCTGAGCAGACCTCCATTATAAATGCCTAAAAAGACTAGATAAAATTAGGATAATATTATTTTTTACGCATTGTTGAACTGTCAAAAAAAGTCAGCAAACACTCAGAACAAGCAAGAGCATGAATTCAGTGAAGAGAGCTAGGACCTACCCCAAATGTAGCTTCAGAGCCCCTCTATTCTTAAATTTTAGCTTAAGAGCTCTCTAAAGAAAGGAATAGAAATCTAGGCCATATACATGGTGAGGAGTCTGCAGAGAGACACTCACATAAAGCTAGGACATCAAAAGACCCAATTCTCCAAGAAAGGTTGAACCCCAGAAAAATTAGCAAAGATAGACAGGATACACAATTGTCTTTCTCAAATTTGACTCTGAGTGGAGAGAACAAAATATCATGTCTGAGTATTTGTAAACATGGGGCAAAGCTCATGAGATTTGTGGCCTGACTTCACAGTACCAGTGTAACCCATTTATCTCAAAATGCTTCTGATGGAGCAAATTTACATTACAACATTAGACTAACCTAGGTTTATAATGGTTCCCAGTTACTCAGCAAAAGCTAATGAAATTCTCTCTGGAAGAGGATACTTTGGACATAGGCTTTCTCACTTATAGAATTCAAAAAAACAGGAACACTTGATAGAAGAGAAAAAGTACTCACACAAAGAAAATAGGTACAATGAGCAAGTGCTAGTAGAATGAGACTCACAGATTATTAATTCAGATACTAAAATTATGGAACACACAATATGAAAGATGTTATTAAAAGCATTCAAGAAATGAGAGGCCATAAAAATAAAAAGAAAATGTAAAAAATAACTAGATAATTTTTCAAAATAAAATGTATATATATATATGTAAAAACTCATTTCGTGAATTAAGCTAGGTAGTATGTAACTGCTGTAAATAGGAAAAGAACTATGCTTTTACTATCCATATTATGACATTATTGAAAAGTGTTCTGAGGGGAGCCTTTCAAGTGGTCCACTAAGTCAAAACTATTTTCATAATAATAGTAGGATGTTAATAGTTTTTTCAACTATATTGACATTTGCAAAAGCAAAAATGGGGTAAAATAG
>NW_011888785.1:21149985-21196714 GCF_000151845.1 Pteropus vampyrus | reverse complement strand
ATGTGATGAAGCCTTCATAAAAATTCTAAAAATAAGGGGTTTGGATAGCTTCCAAGTTGGAGAATACATTCACTTGTGGGGAGGGTGGTGCACCCCAAATCTACAGAAACAGAAGCTTCTGTGCTAATTACCAGACTCTGTCATATAATTCTTGATCTGTATCCTTTACTATATTTTTTTGTTATATAATAAACTGGTAAACATAAGTAAGTGTTTCCCTGAATTCTATGAGCTGTTTTGGCAAACGGTCAAATCCAAGGAGATTGTGGGAACCTCCGATTTGTAGCCAAGTCAGACCGAAGTTGTGGGTAAACTAGGGACCTGCTACTTGTAATTGGCATCTGAAGTGGAATTTGGGGAGCAGTCTTGTGAGATTGAATTTTCAACTTATGGTGTCTGCACTAACTCCAGCTGGTGTCAGAATTAAATTGAATTGTAGGACACCCAGCTGGTGTCAGAGAATTGCTTGGTATAGGGAAGAAAACCTATACATCTGATTTCAGAAATATTATAAATGCGTGTGTAAAAGAAGAAATAAAGAGTTGTTTTCCTTAACAGTGATTTTCAATTTTTTTTAAGTATGAAAAGAGTTTTTGAGATCAAAATGTTTAAGAAGATTGATAGGTAGGTAGATAGATGATAGACATACATCAATGTTGATGAAAGATGATAGATGATAGATAGACAATAGATAGATAGATAGATAGATAGATAGATAGATAGATAGATAGATAGATAGATAAATTATAGATAGGCAGAAATAGAGATAGAGATACAAATATAGAGTTATGTATAACAAGAAAATACATCTGAATCTGGCAGAAAGAGACCATGAAAGGAAAAATATGAGTGAGAATAAAGTCATGAAAGATAAAATAAGAATGACTAATGTATATTTTAACAAGACCCCAGAAAATAATGTTAGAAGGAAAGTTGGCAATATTATAAGAATATCATGTTTGAGAATATAAAGATTTTTGAGTTAAAAAATGCATAAATTTTCAGATTCAGGAAATACCATGGATCTCTATCATGACAAATAAAAAAATAAATTGATACTTAAGACATCTGTAATGAAAAAGTAGCATGTCAAAAGAAAAGTATTTAAAATTTTACCAGAAAATATTATTTGTAAAGGACTTGTACAAGATTGACAACAGAATTTACAAAACCACCAATGGAAGCCAAAGTAAAAGTAAAAAATAACATTTGTTCTAAAATTAAATATCTAGCTATCATTGAAGTATGAGACTAAAATTAAGATATTTTTAGATAAACAAAAATAGAATTTATCATCAATACAATCTCAGTAGACTTACCTTAGGAAGAAAAAAAAAATGATCCTAGAAGTTCTGTGAAGCAAAAAAAAAGTACTGACAAAAAATTAAAAATATAAAAATGGAGGTAAATTTAAATATATAGGACAACTAATTGTCTATTTCAATAAAGCTGTAAAAATAAATGAATATATATATATAGGACAGTATAAAACAACAAACATTAATCTGAGGGGAATAAAATATTGGTGAATAACTAAGAATTCATATTTAGAGGAAAAATTAATTCCAAAGATAAGCTTGGCCTTACTTTAATGTGTATGTGCTAGACTTTTTAAAGAATGTCTGTTCAAAGAATTCAAATACCAATAAAAAAATGCATGGGAGAAAAGCAATTTTTTTTTTTTTTTTAGATTTTTGTAAAGCTATTCACAATGTAAGGAGTAAGAGACAAAATAGACACAAAAAAAGTGCGACATTAAATGGAACAAATAAATTCAAATAAATCAGTTACTACAATAAATGTAAATGAAATTCTTAATAATATGACTTTAAAGTATACAAATTCAAAAATTGATAGAACTACAGCCAATTTGAGAAATAGATGGTACATAAGGCACAAAATGTGGACAAAAAAGAATTGTTATAACCTGAAAAAAGGGTATCAAGATTAAGACTATAATATCATTCACAATGGATAAATGTTAAAAGCTTTTCTCTGAAATTGGAGATGAAAAAAAGGTTGTAACTCTTACTAATTTTATTCAGTATTTTGCTTGGAGTTCTGGTTTATAGAGAAAAATGAGAAAAAAAATTACCAAATTTGTAGCAAGTATTTACTGGTAGCTATGATTATTTGAGTAGAGAAAAATCAAAGAATAAAGAAAAATTATTACTATTAATAAGAAAATCTAGCAAGTTTAATGAATACAATTATAATACTATTGCTACATATGTGTTACTGTAAAACAATATCCACTGAAATGTAATTTAGAGATTTCTGCTGGACTTTTATTAGATCTGTATAAAAAGCAATAGCAGAGGAATGAATATATCTTTCTAGGGCAAGACTGTCAATGTACATAGTTTTCTATTTTCTGGAAAAGAAAACTGCTTCTGATAGTCCTTCCCATTGGGCTTTAGAAGAAAATGCATTTACCAAATCCATGACAGTATCATGTACTAGAACCTGTGTTAATCCACTCTAATAAGTATACTACTGTCAGTACAGCAGCTGCAATTGTGATTACTGCTTTAAGTTTGCAGTAATCCACTGCCATTAATCACTCTCCATCTAGTTTTTCAGGGATCATATTAGTGAACTGAGTGGAGTCATGAAGAGATTACATCTTCCATACATTACATCTGCTCCTGGATCCTTTCAGTTTTTGAGAGTAGCACAACCATCTCTGTCGCCATACTAGTATTCAACATTGATTTTGATTCATTTTTTTAGGAGGAGAGAGCAGAGGGTAGGTTTACTGGCTCCCACTTTAGTTCTTTCTCTAAAGATTAAGGACTTAATGTGAAATTTCTGCTAACTTCTAAGTAGGTATATTCCAATCATACATTTAGAAACTGGGGTAATTAGTAATGGATGTGTCCAAGGACTTAGTGTGCCCACTATGGGTTGATGGGGCTAGGACTCCACTTATGATTACCTGACCTTCACATATCACCACTTTAAAACTAGGATTCTTTCGGTTCCCAGGCAGCAACATAAGCTCAGTCTTTAAACCTAATATTATTTAATGATCCTTTATCTCTGTTTTCCCGGAGTAAAGTTACCTGGTAACATATCATGGTGAAAGATTAGGGTAATTGTTATTGCGTCATTTGACATACAGTTGCTGGGTCTTTCCTTACAAAAACTCAGGATTTTTTTAGTAGATGAATACTAAATCTGAGAACAGACTAAGCTCTGGAAACTAGGCAAGGGGTTGTGACTTGCTATGATATTAGCATTTGTCCCTCCAAATGTCCACACACACACATACACACACACACACACACACACATACACACACACATACATACATACATACATACATATGTTTTTTAGCTTCCCATCTGTTTTGCTGCCCAAAACACTATGGTCCATTAGACATTTCCACAGATCTCCCAAGGTCAGATCCTTGGCTGCTATTCTGACCTAACTGCTTATTACTGTGAATACGCACGTTAAGGACTGCCACCTAGCCAATGCTATTCTCAGATCCTGAGCTTCTCAATGGTGAAGAGATTTGGAGACTCTTTCCTAGAGCACTCTTTACCACAAAATGTTCTGGCCCTCATAAGAAACATGGGCAATAGATGGGTTTCTCCACTATTACGTAGTAGACCTAATCTGGAATAACCACTTTCTTGAGCCTTTTGCTCTCTTCCTCCACAGTCTGTCATTCCAGTTCTGGTATGTCTAACCCATTTAATGTTGGTCATCACATTTTAAAAATTCAAATTGATTTAGGTATAAACTACATACAATAAGTTTTGATCATTTAATATGTGCATTTCTATAAGCTTTGACAATCACAGTTGTGTAACCATCCTGACAATCAATGTGTAGAACATTGTCATCACTCCAGAAAAGTGCCCTCATGCCCTTATAATCAATTCTTTCACACAACTCTTAACCTTTGGTAACAAAAGTTTTCTGTCCTGACATTTTGCTTTTGCCAAAATATCATGTAAAAGAATCATATAATGTATAAACTATTGAGACTGGCTTTCACTTTGCATAAATCTTTTGATTCACACATGTTGTTGAATATATCAATAGTTTGTTCTTTTATATTGAGGATTAGTAGTCTATGGCATGGTTATACCAGTTTTGTATTAGCTCACTATTTGAAAAATATTTGCAAAATTTGATGATTTTGAATAAAACCGTCATAAACATTTGTGTTTAGAGTTTAGGTTAAGTACATGTTTATCTTTATAAAACTTGCCAAACTGATTTTTAAAAGAGTTACAAAATGACTTCAACAAAAATGCAAAACTGTTTCACCAACAGTGTACGAGATTTCTAGGGTCTCTGTACCTTTTCTAGCATTTGGCATTTGTCACAATGTTTATTATTACTATTATTATTATTATTATTATTATTATTATCATCATCATTATAATAGGTATGTGGTGGTATCTCATAGAGGATTTTATTTGCATTTATCCAATAGCTAATGATGTTGAACATCTTTTTATGTACTTATTTGCTACCTAACCACCTTCTTCGGTGAAACATCTCTTTAAAATCTCTTTAAACGTTTTGTCCATTTCTTTTATAATTGTGCTTTTTGTTTTCTTATTATTGGGTTGTGAGAGTTCTTTAGATATTTAAGATAACAACTTCTTATCAGAAATACATTGCAAAAATCTTTTCCCTTCAGTTTGTGATTTGTCTTTTCATTTTTTTAATAGCTCTTTCAAGAATGGAAGTTTTTAATTTGATAAGACCTAATATATTTTCTTCTGTTTTATGCTTTGAATTTCCAATCAAAAAAGTCTATTCCTAATTCAAGGCTGAACATTTTTCCTTCTATATCTTAAATAGAAATATTATAGTTTTATATTTACATCTATGATTTATTTGAAATTAATTTTATGTGGTAAAAGGTATGTCACATAAGAATATCAAATTGTTCCAGCATAATTTACTAAAAAAGACTATTCTTTTTCCATTGAATTTTTTTTTTTTTTTTGTAGTTTGTCAAAATTGAATTGTGTGGCACAGTTTCTGGACTCTATTCTGTTCCATTTATCTATGCATCTATTCTTTATTAGTAAGCTGACTTTATTACTGTAACTATGTAGTAACTCTTAAAATCAGTGTGAGCTCTCAAAAATTGTTCTTTTTTGAAAAATTGCATCAACTAATCTAGTTAACAGATGTTGGAATTTTGATTGGGATCATTTTCAATTTATAAATTGAATTGGTAAATAATACAGCAATATTGATTAACTCATCATGTATTTTCATTATTTAGGCCTTTGATTTCTCTCATTTATGTTTTGGAGTTATCGGCACACAGATCTTCCATGCACTTTTTGGAGCTGTACGTAAATATTTTGTGTTTATCGATGCTATGGGAAAAAAGTAATTTTTATTTTAATTTTTAATTGTTCATGATAGTAATTAGAAATATTATTGATTGTTTTATATTAAACTCACATCCTATGACCATGATAAACTCACTTACTGGTCATGGTAGATTTTAAAAATTCAGATTTTCTACATTGACAATATTATTGCCTGTAAATAGAGAGCACTTAATTTACATATTTCTAATCTACATGTATTTTTAAAATTAAATTTACTGAGGTAACATCAGTTAATACAATTATATAATTTTCAAGTGTACATTATAATTTAACATCTGTATATTTTATTGTGTGTTTACCACCCAAAATCCAGTTTTCTTCAGCTACCATATATTTGATCCCCTTTATCCACTTCACCCTCCCTCTGCCTCCCTATATTTCACTTTCTTCATCCCATCTACCACCCGCCTCCTTCTCCACCCCCTTTTTTCTGGTAACCACTAGTCTATAGCCCATGTCCATGAGGCTCTGTTTGTTTGTCCTGTTCATTTGTTGCTTTTAGGTTATATCCCACGTATAAGTGATATAATGTGATTTTCAACTTTTTCTTTCTCGCTTATTGCACTTAGCATGATTATCTCAAGGTCTATCCATATTGTTGCAAATGGCAGTATTTCATCTCTTTTTATGGCCAAGTAATATTCCATTGTATATATGTACCAAAGCTTCTTTAGCCAATCATATATCGTAGGACATTTCGGTTGCTTCCATGTCCTGCCCAATGTGAATAATGCTATGAATATCGGTGTGAAATATCTTCAGATATGAGTTTTCAAGTCTTTGGGGGTAAATACCCAGTAGAGGTATTGCTGAATCATACGGTAGATCAATTCTTAGTTTTGGGAGGAACCTCCATACTGTTTTCATAGTGGCTGTACCAATTTGCAGTCCCACCAGCAGTGTATGAGGGTTCCTTTTTCTCCTCATCCTCTCCAACCTTTGTTATTACTTGTCCTGTTGATTATAGCTATTCTAACAGATGTGAGATGGTATCTCATCGTGATTTTGATTTGCATTTCCCTAATAGCTAGAGATATTAAGCATCTTTTCAAATATTTGTTGGCCATTTGTATGTCCTCTAGGGAGAAGTGTCTGTTCAGGTCCTCTGCCCATTTTTGATTGGATCAATTTTGGCTGTTTTTGAGTTCTATGAGTTCTTTGTATATTTTAGATACTAGGCCCTTATCAGAGGTGTTGTTTGCAAATATATTTTCCCATTTGGATGGTTATCTCTTTACCTTATTGATGATTTCTTTTGATAAGCAGAAGCTTTTTAGTTTGATATGGTCCCATTCATTTATTTTAGCTTTTATTTCCCTTGCTTTTGAGGTCAAATTCATGAAATCTTCTTTAAGTCCAAGGTCCTTGAGTTTAGTTCTTATGTTTTCTTCCATGCATTTTATTGTTTCAGGTCTTATATTTGGGTCTTTAATACATTTTGAGTTAATTTTGGTGTGTGATGATAGACAGCAGTCTAATTTCATTCTTTTGCAGGTGGCTTTCCAGTTTTCCCAGCACCATTTATTGAAGAGGTTTTCCTTTCTCCACTGTATGTTTTTGGCTTTTTTATAGAAAATTATTTGCTCATATAAATATGGGTTTACTTCTGGACTCTCAATTCTGTTTCACTGATCCATGTGTCTGTTTTACTGCCAATGCCATGCCGTTTTGATTACTGTTGCTTTGTAGTATAATTTGAAGTTGGGCAGAGTGATGCTTCCAACCTTGTTCTTTTTTCTCAGGATGGTTTGGAAATACAGGGTCTTTTGTGCTTCTATACAAATCTGATGACTTTTTGTTCTATTTCTTTTTTAAAAAGGTGTTGGGATTTTTGTGGGGATTGCATTAAATCTGTATAATGCTTTAGGTAATATGGTCATTTTAACTATGTTGATTCTTCCAACCCAAGACATGTAATATTTTTCCATTTCTTTGTTATCTTCTTCTATTTCTTTTAATAGAGTCTTTAGTTTTCATTATATAGGTCCTTCACATGTTTCATTAACTTTATTCCTAGATATTTTATTCTTTTGTTGCAATTGCAAAAGGAATTATTTTTCCACTTCTTTTTCTGACACTTCATTATTGGAGTATAGGAAAGCTATGGATTTTTGAATGTTGATTTTGTATCCAGAAACTTGACTGTATTTGCTATTGTTTCTAGTAGTGTTCTTGTGGAGTCTTTAGGGTTTTCTATATAAAGAATCATGTCATCCACAAATAGTGACAGTTTGACTTCTTTGTTTCCTATTTGGATGCCTTTTTTATCTTTCTCTTGCCTGATTGCACTCACTAGGACCTCCAAAGTTATATTGAATAAGAGTGGTGATAGTGGACAGCCTTGCCTTGTTCCTGATCTTAGAGGGAAGGTTTTTAGTTTTTCACCATTAAGCATAATGTTGGCTGAGAGTTTGTCATATATGGCTTTTATTACCTTAAGGTACTTTCCTTCTATACTGATTTTGTGAATTGTTTTGATCATAAATGGGTGTTGTATCTTGTTGAAGGCTTTTTCTGCATCTTTTGATATGATCATGATTTTTATTTTTTAATTTGCTTATGTGGTACATCACACTAATTGTTTTGCGTATGTTGAACCATCCCTGTGCCCCTGAGATGAAGCTCACTTGATCCTGGTGTATAATCTTTTTAATATGTTGCTGTATTCAGTTCGCTAGTATCTTTTTTAGGATTTTTGCATCTGTATTCATGAGAGATATTGGTCTGTAGTCTCCTTTTTTGTGTTATCTTTATCAAGTTTTGATATCAGAGTAATATTGGCCTCATAAAATGAGTTGGGAAGTATTGCCTCCTCTTTGATTTTTTGGGAAGAGTTTGAAGAGAACAGGTATTAAATTTTCTTTGAATGCTTGGTAGAATTCACTGGTGAAGTCATCTGGTCTGGATGTTTACTTTTTGCTAGATTTTTGATGATTGTTTCAATTTCCATACTGCTGATCAGTCTATTTGGATTTTCCAGTTCTTCTTCATCCAGTCTAGGAAGATTGTATTTTTCTAAATACTGGTCCATTTCTTCTCAGTTATTAAATTTGGTGTTATATACTTTTTCATAGTATTCTTGCATAATCCTTTGTATTTCTGCCATGCAGTCATAATTTCCCCTCTTTCTTCCCTGATTTTGTTTATTTGTGTCCTTTCTCTCTCTTTTATTTTTTTTAGTGAGTCTAGGGGTTTGTAAATTTTATTAACCTTCTCAAAGAACCAGCTCTTTGTTGCGTTTATTTTTTCAATTGTGTTTGGTTTTCAATTTCATTTATTTCTGCTCCAATTTTGATTATTTCTTTCCTTCTACTGACTATAGGCTTCATTTGTTCTTCCTTTTCTATTGTTTTAATTTGAAGCATTAGGTTGTTTATTTGGGCTCGTTATTGTTTTTGGAAGTAGGCCTGTAATGATATGAACTTTCCTCTTATGACCACTTTTGCTATGTCCCAAAAGTTTTCATATGTTGTACTATCATTATCATTCGTTTCTATGCATCTCTTGATCTTTTTTTTCTTCTCTGACCTAGTTATTCTTTAGTAGCATGTTGTTTAATCTCCATGTATTTGTGATTCTTTCTGATTTCTTTTAGCTGTGGATCTCTAGTTTCAAAGCATTATTTTCAGAGAGTATGGTACGTATGATTTCAACACTCTTCTATTTGTGTAGGCCATTTCTGTGTTCCAGTATGTGGTCAATCCTTGAGAATGTTCCATATGCACTAGAGAAGAATGTATAAGCAGCTGTTTTGGGACGGAGGGCTCTGTAAATGTCAATTATATCCAGTTGGTCTAATGTGTCATTTAACGACGTTATTGCCTTATTAATTTTCTATTTGAATGATCTGCCCTTATCCGACAGTGGGATATTTAGGTCCTCTACTACGATAGTGTTTTGGTCTGTTTCTCCCTTTAGTTCTGTTAGTAATTGCTTTATATATTTCGGGTCTCTCTGATTGGGATCATAGATATTAATAAGTGTTAGGTCTACTTGGTGCATGATTCCCTTTATCATTATGAAGTTTCCCTCAGTATCTTTCTTTACATTTTTTATTTTGAAGTCTATTTCATCTGATATTAGTACCGCTACTCTTACTTTTCTCTGGATGCTTTTTGCTTGAAATGTCATTTTCCATCCTTTCACTTTGAGTCTATATTTGTCTTTGGAGCTGAGATTTGTCTCCTGGAGGCAACATATGGTTGAGTTTTGTTTTTTGATCCATTCTGCAGCTCTGTGCCTTTTTCTTGGTGAGTTCAGTGCATTTACATTTAGGGTGATTATTGAAATATGAAGTCTTCTTATAGCCATTCTATCTTTTGCTTTCTGGTAGCTCAGTGTTTCCATTGCTTCCTTGTCTTTGTGTTTCTGTTTTCTTTATTTTGATTGACTTTTGTGGGTTTTGCCTCTGATTCTTCTTGTTTTATGTTATATACTTCAGTTCTGAATCTTCTTTGTGTGGTTACCATTACACATATATATATACACACACACAGAGACATCCATTTTCTTCTGCGTGTGCCTTATCTCCATTCCCCTTTGCGAATTTGGATCTTCGAATCCTCCCCTTTTTAGTCATTGTTGTCTAAATTGTCCCTATGTATGCTGAAAGTTCATTACTATCTTGCTACAACAATTCTCTTCTTATTGTTTAAGCTTATAACGCCCTGTTCTTAGTAAGGGTTGCTCTCTTCTGCTTCTATTTGCCTGATAGTCACCTTACTCTTCATTTTGTTTTAGGTGAGCTGACCCTTTTCAGTATTTCCTGTAGTATAGGCCACGAAATGGAGAATTCCCTCAATTTCTGTATGTCTAGAAAGGTCTTGATTTCTCCTTCATATCTAATGGAGAGCTTAGCTTGACACATTATTCTAGGCTGGTAGTTCCTTTCTCTTAATAGTTTAAATATTTAATTCCATTCCTTTCTGGCTTGTAAGGTCTGCGCTGAGAAGTCCGATGATAATCTAATGGGTTTTCCTTTATAAGTTACCATTTTCTTCTCCCTGGCTGTCCTAAGAATTCTGTTTTTGTCATTGATTTTTGATAAGTATAATACAGTGTGTCTTCGTGAAGACCTTTTTTGGTTGAGATAATCGGGTGTTCTGTTGACCTCTTAAATTCCAAGCTCTAGCTCATTCCTTAGATTTGGGAAATTCTCATCCACTATTTGTCTGAAAATGCTTTCTAGTCCCTGCTCCTTTTCCTCAACTTTGATAATGCCCATTATTCTTTCATTTCCTCTCCTGATGGTATCAGCTAGTTCTTGTATTTCTTTTTCATTATTTTTCATTCTTCGGTTTCTCTCTTTCTTCTGATTTATTTCTAGATTTATGTCTTCGATATCACTGATCCTTTCCTCCATTTGGTCAACTCTATTTCCCAAGCTTGCTATTTCATTTTTCAACTCTTACGGTGTGTTCTTCATCTCCAGAAGATCTATTCGGTTCTTTATGAGGGTTTCAATCTCCTTGCTCTGCTCATCTAGTTGTTTTTTCAGTTCCTGAAAGTATTGATATGACTCGTTTTGGATCTCACTGAGTTTTTTCAGAAGTACCATCCTGAATTCTTTGTCATTTTCGTCGCATATTTCTATGTCTATAAGTTTGTTTTCTAGAGATTTTTCTCTTTCTTTCTGAGATACTTCATCACCTTGGTTGTTCATGGTGTTTAATGGAGTATTTCTCTACCTAGGCATTAATGGAAGTGTATTCTGCTGTTTTTCTAGAAAGAAGATTTATGATATAAAGGTCTCTCTTTAGCCTGCTGCAAAGAAGACACTTTTCTTTTGGTTTCCAGTAGGTGGAGTCTAAGCCTCTTGGATCCTTGCTTTATATAAAGCTTAAAAATGTTTTTTTTTTTCTTTTTTTTCTTATAGATATTTAATCATGCTCGCTACCCTCAGTTTCAGTCCCTGGCAGTGTCAGCGACAGTCTCGGCAGCATTTGCTCAGATTCCCCTGGGGCTCTTGGTGATCGGTCTCAGTGGGTATGGCAGGAAAGGCACTCTGGTTCAGCCTCAGTTTTGCAACAGTAAAAATCAACTGTTCTTTTTTGCTGCCCCATTTCTCTGTCTTTTGCCCTGATGACTGGGCCCTCCCTGTCGGCTGCAGGGAACTCACAGCTTTCTCAAGCAGGGCTGTTCAGGGAAGTTGCTGCACATTCTCCCTTCCCTCTCCTCCTACAGAGAGCTCCAGTGGCTACGAGAGGCAGCTTCTTTATTTCTCTTAGTCCACCGCCAAACACCCGAGATTCTGACCTATGGTAGCTCTTATGCGCAGATCCCTCGTTCAGATGTGCTGGTGTGTGGTTTGGGTGTTTTTTGTTGAGTTTTAGATGTTCAGCTTATTTTTGTTTCAAGGGGAGATATCTGGGGACGTCTCTCACTCTGCCATGTTTCCACAGCTTTCAGCAGTCCTAGGGGAAGAGATCTCTGTCCAGGAAGACAAAATCTTCTAGGATTCAGTGCCTGCCACTGGGCCTCTCAGACCCTAGAGATAAGACTGCACGTTTCGGCCGGTGGCCCCAGTACACATGCCCCATGGATTATTTAAAAGATTGCTATTTAATTTCCAAGTATTTTAGGATTTTCCCAATATATTTATAATACGGGTTTAGTTTAATTCTGCTATGTGTGAGAACACGCTTTGCATGATTTTACTTCTTATGTTGTTCACGTTTATTTTATGATCCAGTATATAATCTACTTTGTTTACTATTCCATATGTACTCTTAAGTGCATATTTTTAGGTATGGTTTTATTGGGTGATATTTCATGAGTCAAGTTGTTCAGATCTTACATATTAGGAATCAGTAAACTGTGTCTTACAGAATCAGGTAGTCCAACATTAATCTTGTAGATCATATTGTCTTTGCCATGACTGTTCAACTCTGAAATGTGTATGAAAACAGCTGTAGGCAATATTTAAATTAGTAAATGTGACTGTGATTCAATAAAATTTTACTTACAAAATCAAGTAGTAAGCCCATGGGTTATAGTTTCTCAACTCCTGTTCTCTGTCCTTTTGATGTTTTGTCTATTTGATGTAGCAATTACTGCATGAAGATTAGACATATTCATCTATAATCATGAATTTATATATTTCTTATTCAGTTTCATCAGTGTTTGCCTCACTTGTAAAGCTCTTTTATTAGAAGCGTACATGTTTTAAGATTGTTATGTCTTCTTCTTGAATAGATTTTATCATTTTTTATCTCTGAAAATATTCTTAAGTCTACTTCCCAGTAATATAGCTACTTCAACTTTCTTTTGGTCAATGTCTGCATTTATATAAATTTTCCAATATTTTTCTTTAAATTTATCTGTATATTTTAAGTAAATTCCTTGTAGATACTGTAGTTTTTACTTTTGAAAAGACCAATCTGAAAATATCACTTAATTGAGATGTTTAGACATTTTAAATTTAATGTATTTACTGGCATTGATGAAATAAATCTATAATGTTGAAAGCTGTTTTTAATATGTTCCAATTTTTTAGTTCTCCTTAAAGTCCATGGAAACTACCCTATGAGTGAGGAGTTTGGCACTTTACCAAAAAAATCTATGTTTGATTTTTCACGCCTAACCACTAGACATTACAAAAGCTGTACCTGGCAGGACTCATGAGGGGGAAGCTGCCCACCCCACACAAGACTTGATATGCAGCCAGTGCATTACAATCTCTAAAAGGAGTTGCAGTCAAGGACTCAGGGACTCCTAGCTGGCCATACTCTTATGCATTGCTCCAGTTCAAGTGTCTCTATTTGGAGGTTTTCTTATTAGGGAAACATGATGATACTTTTTCCCTCCACTGTGCTTCAATACTCAATACTTTTCCACTATTCACCTTTCTCCTTGTTCCTCCTCCTAGAACACCGTCTATAAAACTCCAGGAACCTTTTAACTTTACTATAGTGAATACTGAAGTCTTCACTATTTCATCTTTGTCTTGTGGCTTTAATTTGCTGTTCTCACATCTGACTGCTCAGCTCTCTCTACCTCAGCTGAGCTTCTGAAAGTGAGTGAATTAAAACTATCCATGTATCTGGAGATCCCAGGTATTGTATACAGTCTTGCTAACTCACATTTTCCCATTAGTAATTTAGCAAAATGTTAACTGTTTCTCCTTACCTACATTTCCTGGGATGGGGATGGTGAGGGAGACTGACTTCAGGCTATTTCGTTATCCTGCGACTGCAGCTAACTAATTGCTTCAAGAAAATGTCTTGTTGTAATGGTGGAAGTGATGTTCTTTCCAGACTTCTAAATCTTAAGTGGAAGCAGAAATATCTGGCCACCACTCTTTCCCAGTTTCTGAAAGCTAACCCATCAGCCTATTATAATTTTCTCCCAGGGACCTTGCCAGGTTGTTGAATCTTATGTCATGAGAGAATGTGCCATATTACTAATGTGCTTTATCTTATCTCTTTTATTTCCAGGCCCACATGTTTCCCTCTGTCTGCCCTTAGAACGCAAAAGGTGAAAACCTCTCAGTGGTGCCAGAGAGGCCATCTCGTTTTCACAGTTTATATTAAATTTATAATAAATAGATCTGTACCTGTTTTATTCTCTCTTTAATACATCAACAGCCCATAGAAACAACTACCCAATTCTACAGTCCTTATTGTTAGCCATATCCTCTATATTTCTGAAACACCTAAGACTTTGCGTTTGTTAACACATTATCCCTGCCTTCCTGCATTATATTTCAGTTTTCCACATATGCAAATTCTAGCAATTGCTATGCTAGTGCATGCCAGGGACTATCGATTATTCACCTGCCATCAGTGATGACACTCCCAAGTTAACTGGCTTCTCCACAGTACAATTTCCAGACCAAGGGCAATCCATAGTGGCATATGGATATAAGGTCAAGATAACTCCTATTAAGCCAAGGGAAAGTTTCCAGAAAAGGAGAGAGTTGTGATTTATTTTTTCTAGCAGCTTACATTTATAACAGCTAGGAGAAACATGCACTGGCCTGTAGAAGGGAAACTGAGGGAGACTTTCAGCAGTTTCTGCTCTTAAGGGAACACATAACATTTTGCAAAGAATAAGGGCTCAATGTATTTTGAAAGATTTGTTAGCCTGTTCCACTTCTCTGTCTTTTTACTCACTAATACTGAAATCATGTCCTTTTAAATATGAAACAAAACTTCTCTATTCTTTAATTTGATAACTGAATTTAGCATTAAATATTCTAGAAAGAGAATTAGCTCTCCTAACATATCAGTCTATTCCAGTATTTTGAGCATGGCGTTCTGGATAACAGCTTTGACCTATGGTTGATGTCTTCTCTTACATGTGGAATGTTCTTTTTAATCCTTTTTTTCTTTTTTCATTTTAATTTGGTCTTAATCAAGTTTTTTTAATTGACATTTGAAAATAAAATTATTAGAACATTCTTCTTAATGTTTCATGAGAAATCAAATGCTATAATTTGATAACTACATTATTTATTTAAAATATATTTTTTTAATTAAAAATTATTGGGGCAACATTGATTAATAAAATCAAATAAGTTTCAATCAAGTTTTGATAGAAAGAAATTCTTCTAGAAGCCTTTCTTTTACACACAGATCAATAGTAAAATTTTCCTCTCTCATAATTGAGAATGCGGTAGGAAGAAACTTTCCTCTACTCTCAAGATTCTTTGGCTAGTTTAATAATCAAATAGACATGAGACAGATTAACAGGAGAAAATAACCAAATTTAACTACATACATATAAATGGAAACCCCACATACATGAGAGAGTCAAAGACCCTACATACATGAGCAGTTCAGAGACAGAAAGGGAAATTGAGGTGCATATGACCTTCTGAGCTAGGGACGAGATAAGGAACCTTGGGGCTTCAGAAGGTAACTTCAGGGAGAGCATATGTTTAGTAATTTTAGTTTGCCTGCCACATAGATAGGCAAAAAGTCACTTCTGGTGATAACTCTTAGCATGAACCAGACCTCTAATTTAAATTCTTCTAAATAGTTAAAGGAGGGGGCAGAAATGTCTCTTGAGCCCACAAAGTCTCGACTGCTTTTAGCTCAAAATAATCTGCATACCACTGAGGTACATCTTGGGATGGTTTGTTCTGAACACTTACAAGGTAATTCTGCCAGTAATACTCATTTTGATCTCATCACATGGCAGTACATATTATTATTATTACTACTTACCCACTTTTTGCATGTATTTTATGTAGTTTATGCCTCTTTTTATTCTTATCAGAATTAAACTAAGTGGTCTACCTATGAGATCACTGTGTAATGATTCCAAAGTGAGTAATCAAGTCTGTTTAATGGGTGTTGCTAACATGTAACACAGTCCTAGGTACAGAGAAGCATTGTAAACATTTGCTGACTGAATAAATAGATTAAGATGAAGTTAATTTATGATAAGTATATATGCAGATATGTCTGCCTGTTTGTGTATTTAGGAGTGTTAATACAAATACACAAATTCAGTGACTTGATTTTTTTTTTTTTAATTTAAGACTATTTTCTGAAATGGCAGGGCTTTTTTTTCCCTCTAAATTTACTTAGTCTGCTTTAAATTACTATGAGAATAGTGGCTCTTTTATTCCATTTATAAGCCACATGGTGATGAACATTCTTGAATTTATTTCTCTATTTCTCAAAACCACAGACCTACAGATGAGTTTGAATCAGATTCAAAATCTCTGGGTACTTGAAGCACATGGGGGCAGTCTGCAGTTTGTGGGGAGTTCTATAACCGCAGGCACATGACAGCTAGAAATTATTAAATCCATTTGGGTGGAAAGAATTGTGCCATATCTTTGAACTGCATTTACTGACCCTTGTTTATGAAATAACCCTGTGCTGAAATTCTTAAGAAAATGTTGGTGAATGTCAACCAGCTTCATTTATTTTTTTCTTTTGTGTACACCTTTACGAGCCCTTGTAGTATATGCTATAGTCAGAATAATAGGTGGGGTTCTGTGAGGCTGCTCATGAGTAGAAGAGCCAACTAAGACTGTCAACATAGCTGAAAGAGGAAGTACCTAAAGTCCAATGAGAATACTCTTCCATTTCTAAGGAGCTTTGCAGAGTCATTTCACAGGCCTAGGATATTTGTGCAACATTTAAAAATTATTTTTGAGTGTTTGTTCAGATTGAACCCTGACTGTCAGAGTGTTATTAACAAAATTTATTACTGAAAAATAATAAAAGACTATTGAAAGACAAATTTTCTCTGGTAGACCAGGGGGAGTCTGTCAATCTTATTATATATCCTTCTTTTACATAACTTTTAGCTATTTCAAAGATAATTTTATTTAGTTTCCACTACTTTGACATTGATTTTTTTTCTCATAATTTTCTTTAACTACTATCAGATTGCCTGCATAGAAACTTTTAAAATTGCCCTTTCATTTCTATCCTTTTCTTTCTTATGTGCTTCATCTGCATACAGATACTTCAGTTGCTTTTCTAAAATCTGTTACTACATCACATTTTATTCCAATGCAATAAAATTATGCTAGTGAAATCAATCATTTTAGCACTGCTCAGTGTAAATATGCTTATATATTTTGTAAAAGCTGCTCTTTTTGAATTAAAGATGTTTATTGTCCACCTTTTATCACATGCCATGCACACTTCACACCATATCCAGTTTGTTAGGCAACAAATTACTCATTTCTCAATGTTCGGTTTGGCTATAACTTCTCAGGACAATTCTAAAACAGTAACTAAATTTGATGTGGCCTACTCGAGAGAAAAACTGAAAGTTAGCTTTTGATGTAAGAAACTACTAGAAATCTCAAGAGCAATAATTTATAGATTTTTAGTATCATTTTTTAAAATAATATAATATCTCACTTAATATGCCTTCTTTTTTCTGACATGATAGCAACTCCTGACCTTCTTCTCTACTTTTAAATTTAGTTTAAATTTTAAATAAGTTTAAATTCCCACAAAAGGATATGTAATAATCAGAGCTAATTATTGTGTTAAGCCAAATTCTTTTATGTCTGATTATATTTTAGGCTTTTGGCCTGCCTAAGATTAATCTGTCTTGAATTAGATATATGATATTGATCCAGTCAATGGTGACATAATATAACCAGCCACTCTGCAAAGGCTGTTGTCAGGAAGTGCCCTGATTCAAGAATATGAACAAGACAAGCACTGATTGACATCTCAATTTCTTTATATCTCTCGATGCAATGAACACATGTCAGCCCTCCTATGTGTACATTTCCAAAAGCATTTCACCTAAAGTTGTCCCTCTACAACACATTTAGTCATTTAATATTTATTGAGTATCTAATGTGTCAGGTGAATTTTATGTTTATTCATGTGATGATAAATTAGAGATATAGAGCTGAATAAGACATAAGGAAAATCCTTGCTTTCAAGTTGCTTAGGAGAGCAGGAAAGACTATCAATTACTTATTGATAAATTAACAAATGCATAATTTAGGATAATTAAGAAATTCTGGAGATAAGAGAATTAAGCAAATGAAAAACCACATAGGTCTTTATATATGACAATAAGGAGTTTTAATTTTACTCTAGTTACAGTATAAAGACTTTGGATTTTTTTTTTTTTTTTTTTTTAGTTCAAGGGTGTATCATGATTTGATTTCTGTTTTAAAATGTTCCTTTGGCTGTGCTTGGGGAATGAACTTGATGGGATTAAGAATCAAGGCAGTGTAGGACAGTTAAGAGATTGCTGGCCTGTTCCAGATGAAAAATGATTGTATTTTGAACTATAAAAGGAGCAGATGTCATAAAAATAAGACATGGTAGGGATTTTAAAGGAAGAACCAACAAAATTTAGTGTCAGTTTTTATATGGGCTTTACCTAATAACTCTTAGAATTGTGGCCTGAGCAACTAAAAGGATAGTAGTGTGATCTTCTGATAAAGGGAATATGTGGTAAGAAATAAGAGTTTGTCTGGAGAATCTCTAAGGGATGAAAAAGTTTTCTGTTTTAGCCATTGTATATTTGATATGTCTACTAGATGTCCGAGAAGAGATATTGAGAAGGCATTTATTAAAAAAGGACTGGAACACAGTGAAGAGCTCCAGACTGGGGTTAAAGATTTGGGAGTCATAACTTCTTGATGGATTTTAAAGTCTCTAAAGACAATTTAGGTAGAGAGAAGCTGATTTTTTTTTTTTTTTTGAGACCAAGTAGAAAGAAAAACTAGTAAATGAGACTGAGAAAACGTGACATAGGAGATGGAAAAAAACAGATAAAGCTTGTTTTTTTGTAAACAAGTTCTCATACTTGACAATGCATCAAAACCTAATGGAAATCTTGTGAAGGCACAGATTCCTAGCCCCACCCTCTGAGTTTCTGATTCAGTTGATCTGAGATGAGGCTCAATAATTTGTTTATTTTATAAGTCCCCAGGTATAATAAAGGGTCTGACTACATTTTTAGATATTTGACTGTTGACAGCTTTAAAGCCTCATTCCTCCCTCTTCTTCTGCTCACATCTAGATAATCTGATAAGAAAGACCAGATTCTTCCTCCTTTGGTGCTGGTGAGAGGTTCAAGCCCTGAAAAAAGTCTGCTCATGTGAGAAAACTTTTACCTGGCACCACCCTCTAACCACATTAAAACCCTAGGCCAGTCTCCTTTCTCTGCTTTCAAGAGTCATTCTGAATCTACTTCAGAATCATTCTACTCTTCCTAGAAAGCCTTATTATGTGAGTAATAAAAATTTTCATACCCTCTTAGAATGTGTGTGTGTGATATCATCAGTCTTGACGTATGAACCAGATTCTGAGCAGTGTTTATTTTGCTGCTTCAGGGGAGCCACAGGTGATGCTTATGCTTCTTATCTGTAGACTGCACTATGAGAGTCAACAGCTAAAGAACAGCATGTTTTATTAAAGAAGAGATTATTCAATTTAAAATCTTGCTAACAATTTAAGTGAGAAGCATACATAAAGTTGGCCATTAACCTTAGAAAGATGATTTGTGATTTTAACAAGAGTGACTTTAATGGAATGGGTTTGGGATATAATGAAATGGAAAGGAGTAGACACAGAAAATCTGAAGAATTCATTCAAGATGTAGCTTTTAAAAAATGTAGGGTACATTTATATTCTGATGGAATGGTCTAGTATAAAAGGAGAAACTGATCATGTGATAGGGAAAAGGGGTAATTGTTAATCAAAGTCCTTGAGAAGTGAGAGATGTACTCTATAGCACAACTGACAAGTTTATCCTTAGACCAGAAAAGGGGAGATCTTTGTATAATATTAGAGAATTCTTACATATATATTAGTGGAAGAAAATGAAGTTAGTCTCATCTAATTTTATATATATATTTTAACAATATATAAGCTGAGATCATCAATTCAGTAAAGATGAAAGAATTATGGAAAAATGAAATAGTCATGGGGAAAGAGGAACAAGGATTTTCTAAAGTATCTACTAGTTTTTTATTTATTTGGGCAGTGATGAATACCTATCTGAAATGTATGATTGTAAGTTTAAAGAGAGATTAGGTAGTGCTGGGATCCAGTTATTGAGTATCATATTATGAGTACAGCTTTTAAGTCATACTTTCTAGGTTCAAATCTTGGTTTTGTCACTTATTAGTTGTATGATCTTTGAAAAAATACTTAATCATTGAAAATATTTACTGACTTTTATAACGTTAGACATGGAAACTTATCAGCATTCAAACTTCTAATTACTATTGAATAAAACAAATTTCATGCTTTACTGTAGATAAATACTTGGCCAAGGCAGACTCGCATAAATACTGTTACGCAAGTGAGTTGCCCAGTGACTAATCATGAAGTAAGCATTGGATTTGTTCCTGGAAAATTGGGATTCAGTCCCAGAAGAACACGGTGAGAAGGTCACGTTCTTGATTTTGTCAAACACCTTCATCCATTCTCCCATGGGTTGTTTTAGTTTTGTGCCATTAGGAAGAACTAGGCTGGATAATTTTTAAAAAATAGTTCCTTATCTTGTATGGTTCAATCGATTCTTTGTTAAAAATATTTCTCCTGTGAAGGCTCTCACTGGGGGTCAGTGAGACTTAAATGTGATAAAATAGTCTTTTTCAAACTTCATTATTATCTAATCTTTCAGTTTTGCTACTTCCAAATCACTGACCATCTGTTCAAATCTTTGCCTACTACCAAAGCCAGCTTCATTGGCATGTGATCTGTCAAGTAGTACAAAACCTCGTGCTGATAATGACCCCATGCTTTAATATTTTGCTTTCACTATCTTGAAATTCTTTGGACTTAAGCTTTTTAAGTGAAATCTGATGGAAAAATAGAACATGTAAGTGTTCTGCCACCCAGAGCATATAAAAGTTGTGGTACAGAACTGGTCAATACCTATTAGAAACTTGAATGCATGGTGGTTGGCATGTCTTGGAGCATTTCAGAGCATTATGGGGACTGACAAGTCAGTACTTAAGACCAGATTGGATATAGCAATGGCTACATCAGCAGAAAAAGTGCCAGCACTGGCTATGGGAGGTAGTTCTGCACGGATGTCATGACCTGCGGTGTGAATGGTTTACTCATCAGTTTCCAGAGCCTGTTCTGAGGTGTCTGCAGAAATATTAACTCTCCAGTCTGAATGCTGGAACAGAAATTGCTGGCAGTCAAGCAGTAAACTATGTCAGTAAATTATTGCAAAATAAAAAGTTTATACATGGATATTGCAATAAAGAATACTGGGAGTTATTAAAACACATCAAAATGTTTAGAATCTCCAGTTCTGATAACTGATGCAATATTGCACAGGCTTGGAAATAGAAATGAAATTTGAATATCATTGGATTATTGGAAAACCACACTATTTTCATGTGATGTTTTCGATGATTCTATAAGTAACAAGGAAGGCAATTTTAAATTAATTTTTTTGAAATTGAAGATACAGAAATAGAATGCATTTTGAATTATGTACAAAGAGTGAAGCTTCTTTGTTTTTATATGACCTCCACAAGTTACAAGAAATGTCTGAGAAAACATTAAACTACCAGTATTTAAATTTACATTTAAAGTAAATTCAGATTTACAAGAAACTGATTTATATAAAGAGTTAAATCTTTTTGGAAAAATTGTTCCATACCAAACATCGAGTCCAGATGTACTAAAACTATGTATTTTAAAACAATTTATTTGAAATGTATTCCAATATTATCACAGCCTATAAAATATTACCAGTTTCAGAAACAGTTGCATCAGCAGAAAGATTCTTCTCAAAATTAAAAATTTTCAAAACTATTTGTGATCCTGCATTTCACAGTGACTGATATTGCTTTTAGTTATATTAATGGTAAATAAAGTTGCTATAAATATAAATTTTGATGATCTAATAAATGATTTGGCAAAAAAGTGAGACGAAAATTCTATGATCAATCAAGATGCTGCTGTGAGAAATTATTTATAGTATTATATAAAATTATAACACAATTTTTGCAATTTATAAATTAATATTAATTCTAGTGTAGCACTATTATTCCTATTTGATTAGAATTCTGTGTAATTATGTAATATTTTAAAGGAAAAGTTTTATATTTTTATATATATAATAACAAGGTACTAAGCAAAGGGCCTCACTCTTTTATTTTGCACTAAGCCATGCAAATTGTGTAGCTGGCCTTATATACTACTAAGAAATTATTTTAAATCCTAGGGATGCTCTCTCACCCAGGCAGAGTAAACTTTGAGATGTATTGTTTAAAGCTCTAATGCTGAAAGAAGTTTTCATCTTTTTCAGGACTACCCATGAAAAGGAGGATAGTCCAACAATATAAGATGTCTATCAATTTTCTCACAGAAACCCTTCTAAGTAGTATTGCAAAACTTTTGATTTGATACCATGTTGTACACACTTGATATAATATCCTGCCATTATTTATGCTGTATATTTAAAAAATATCAGAGTAGCTAATCAATAAGATATCCAGTGAGCTCGGCTATGGCAGGTAAAGATAATCTGGGCCAGCCAGATCTGACTTTGAGTTTTGTTTCCTTCACTTATAAATTGCATAATCTTGGATTACTCAGTTTTTCTTGGTCAAAGTTTATTTATCTATAAAATAATGGATTGGTTTGAGGTCTTTGAGCTCCTTTCCAACTCTAAAATTTTATATAACAAAAGTGAACGTTTCAAAATATTTAATCACAATAATGGTTGATTACCAAACATAAATGTCATATAATTTAAATTATTATATAATGTTAAAGAAAAATAAATAATTATTGACTTATTTAATGGAGGGTGTCATAATTACACATTACAGGATTGTATCGTGAAATCATTGTAGACTAGCTTTCTATAGTTAAGTTGTCTAGTTTTACAGAGAAATTCATGTTGTGTCTGAAAAAAAGCAATAGCAAAGACCAGACATATTATTGACAAACTTGGTTATAGCATTTTTTTTGGAACTAGAATTTGGCATTGGTTGTATAAACTATAATCCCATTTCTCTTTTCATTTCCTCAACTCTCCCACTTCCATATGCTTAACTTACAATATATTTTGGAGAGCGTAGTACCAAACATAAAAAAAAAAAAAAAAAATCACCTTAAGATTCTTTTCACTTAATTCTATACAACATTGAAGAAACTTTCTCATTTATTTTTATAGAAATGCAAAAAAATGAATTTGTTGTACTACAGATGGAGCAACCAGTAATAACAAAGATATAAGTTTCTTCCTATTCCCAAGATGTCACAGATCATTAATTCAGTGGTCAACTAATAAGTATGGTATAATATTATCTATTCTTAAGCAAATGATTTCTCAGTTGTGTTGTGAAGAGTCCCAAGTAGTGCATTGTGTTTGCTTAAATTGTGTGGTAGAAATCAACAGCTCTGAATAATTGATTGCAGTACCCATGATGCCTGTTTGTTTCTAGTATTTTTTTGCAATTTCTGGGTCTGTTTATTCTAGGCCTACTCACTCTTGATTCCAGACACTCTGTTGATTTCTGAACTGAGGTCAGGCTTTTCTTTCTAACACAGCCTTATAGACAAGTGATGAAGAGATATGCAATGCCCCAGAATAGATCTGAAACCTCTAAAGAAATGAAATATCTGACACACTGCACAGCCTTTGAGCAAATAGATGGATTTAAGCTCAGTCTTCCACTTCTTAATTTGACTTTATATAATGGAGGAAATCATGTGGATAAAATTAGAAAATTTAGACTGTTGAAACAAGATACTATTCAGGAATGGAAAGCATGTTATGTAGAGTCTTCTTTTGTAAAAAATGTTGGCCAGAAATCTTATTGAAATTAAAGGGAAAGGTTAAGTTTTAGTCGTTTCCTCTCTTTCCTTAATGCAATACTATATCAAAACAAGGAAATAAATAACCTGCTCCAAATTCTCTCAATAATAAAGCACTAATTTGTTTAATAGAAATCAGTAGCAAAATTAATTCTTTACAAATAAATATGACATCACTAAGTAGCATCTGTTTTTATCCTGAAATAAAAAGACTTTAGTTCAGAATCACATTATCTAAAACTATTTTTACCCACACTCGAAACTTGAAAAATGTCAAAACAATTTATGACCGATGTTGCTGTATTTTCTAAGTATACTATAATTTAATAACAATCAACAATTTAATTATTAATAAAAATATTAACTGTTTACTTATTTCACAATATAATCATGAGGAACAATTATTAAGATGTAAAATGCTTTTCTAGAAATCATATACAAATAAAAATGTCTATCAATATTGCTGCTTAGCTTATAAAAAATAATATAGCTGGTAAAAATCAACAAAATTGTATTATCATATTCAACATCTATTTGCTTTAGATTGAAATTTGGATCATTTAAAAATCTCAACTCTGAACATTCATTCAATTGATTTCTATATCCAGTTAGCTTCTTAGATCTGGGAATGCTAAATCTGAAAAAATCAGAAAGTTTTTTATGGTCATTATTGGTTTAATTATATTCTCCCTGATTTCATATGTTGAAGTCCTTAGTACCTCAAAATGTGACCTTATTTGGAGATAGGACGTCTTTCACAGTTTGAGCTGCTATAACGAAAATACAATAGACCAAGTGACTTAAACAAGAAACATTTATTTTACATAGTTCTGGAGGCTAGAAAGTTTCAAGTTGCTGGCAGATCCATCGTCTGGTAAGGGTCCACTTCCTGGCTTGTAGACAGCCATCTTCTCTCTGTGTTCTCATGTGGTAAAGAGAGAGAGAGGAAGAAACATCTCTCATATCACTTATAAGGGCACAAATCTCATCATGAGGATTCCATAATCATGACTTAATCATCCAGGATTTAAAAATAAGAATTTTGGAGAAATACAAACTTTTAATTCATAGCGAAAGTCTTTATAAAGGCCTTAAAATGAGATCATTAGGCTAAGTCCTAATACAATATGATTGTTATACTTATACAAACGGGACATTTGGAGACAAACACATACACATTTGCGTAAGTCAAATAAAAATGAAGGCAGGAATAAGAGTGATGCTTCTATAAGCCAAGGTGACAGAGATTGCCAGCACACCATCAAAGACTTGGCAAGAAGCATTGGATAGATTTTTTTCTCATAGCTCTTAGAAGGAACCAACCTTGACAATACTTTGACTTAGAACTTTTAACTTCCAGAACGGTGAGACAATAAATTTCTGGTATTAAACTATCTACTTTTTGATATTGTGTTATGGTAGCCCTAGTAAACTAATATAATAGTACCATGGTATATACATAAAACCTATATGTACATGCTTAAAATTATTTGTGTATATATAGTTCACATGTACTATATATGTGTGTGTGTGTGAGTATATGTAAAGCAAACATATGGAGAAATACAAAGAAGATTCATGGCAGTGGTAATAACAGTATGGGAAAGGGATTAGTAAAGGATTAGGTATATTGTTAACATTCTAATTTGTAAAAGGAGAACAAATTAATAGTCACTTGTGCAATTCAAAGTTAATTATAAAGAAAAAATAAGATTTAGCTTTATGCTTCTGTTGAATTCGTCATTATATCTCACCTGTACAAATGTGATAGCCTTCTAATGGGGTTTCCTTTGTTTAAAATTCCATATATTTGTCATTTCTCCAATTATGGAACTTCTATTAACCTTCAAGAACCACTCCTTTTCCCAATGCTTTCAGATGAAATTAATTATTCTCTCCCGTGTGACTATATGACACTATGCTTTAATTTCCATCTTAAGAATTTGATCTTTTGTAGAGAACGTTTGGTACATTTTTACGTTACTGACTAGAGTGTGAGCTTCTTGATATAAGACTTTCCTGAAAACAATATTTATCATTCTGCTTTGTAAAGAGTAGAAACTTAAAATTATTTTCTGAATTTTACAGTATACTGGCTAAGTGAGAGATAACATTATAGCATTCAGAAGCATACATTTTGGAGTCAGACAGATCTAATTTTTATTCCAGCTTTGACACTTATTTGTTATGTGACCTTAGACAAATAACCTAAACACCCACTATTTAAATAATAATAATTTCACAGGGTTATTGTAGATACTTAATATAAAACACACGTAAAAATTTTTGACACCCTGGCTGGAATTTAATACCTACTAATTGAAGTTTGTTGTGTTTCTAATAGTTTTAAATTTTATAGAAATGTATCTGGATTGTTCATTGACTGATTGTTATTACAAATAAAAACTCCACAACAGTATATTAAGATTTATGATGGAACTAGTAGGCTGGGAATGTTGGAAATAATTTACAAAGCAATACCGTGTGCAACCATTATCTGGGAATCCAGATGCTCATTTCTCATGGTGGTTTATCCAAAATCATAAACTGTGTGTTTCTCTGTCTCTCTTAATTTTAACCTCCACTGGTACTGACCTCACCCTAATTCCTGTGTGCTTGACTTTTCTATTTTTCATGCATACTTTATACCAGATCCTGATTCTGCTTTCCTGACCTCCACAGGTTATCTGACTACTTCTCCTGTTTGCTCAATTTTTGCTTGAAGATATAGCTGTGTACTTACTCTAAAATATGTTCTATTTTAGAAAACTCAGCTGAAGAAGAATGTATAGAAAGAGATCTGAGAAAAATGACAAGGATGGTAAGTTGTCTGAAATCATTATCAGATGAAGAAGAGTTATTAAAGAATCTAGAAAAAAATACTAAAAGGTGATGACAATAATTTTTAAATATTTGAAGGGTTGGTAGGCAAAAGCCATAGTAAATTTTTCTGTCTCGTAAGAGATCAAGACAAAAAGCAATGGTTGCAAGATACCGAACAAGTAGAATTTCATTTCAAAGTTTATATATCTTCAAATACCTTTCTTTACATTTTTAAGACAGATTTTATTTTATTGAATGCCTTTGACTTTCTTTTATTTTATAAAAGGAGATTGTTACACTCTCATCTAAGATGGAATTAGTTGGAGTATGAGGTAAGACATCTTGAGGAGCAGTTGTACCAACTGCCCACTTCAATCTCTTAACATCTGCAGACACTTTTGCAGCTGCCACCTCTAGCCCCTAGCATGGTGTACTAGGGCTCAAAAGCACAGTAGCACCCATAATCATGATGTGAAAACAAACTACTATTTGGGTTATTTTTCAACTAAGGGGGTCAGGTATGCTTGTCTGTGTTCTTCCTTCCTGGAGTTCCTTCTTTCTTCACCTCTTGCTAGATCTTATCTCCATCCTCAGGCGTTCTTTTTCATGACTCTCCTGCTATGAGATCCTAAAGCTCATAGAGTGTTTGGTTCTAAATTAAGTTGCTGTTCAAAGAACTCTGAAAATCTCCAAATTTTGAATGGTATCTTCCTTTTGATTACAGTGGCTCATTGAATACTTCATCTTCTAAGCATTTTACTTATAATTCCTCATGTACAGCATCTGAATTTTTGGTCTTCATGAGAATGGCTTCTAAGATGGCCAGCAGGTGATATAATTCTGGGAAGTACAGGTAATTGTCACCTTAATTAAGACATTTTAGCAGTAGCTGGATGCTCAACTATTAGGAATGTTACAATTCCTACATTAGCCAGAGGCGGGACTATATTATTTGTACTTCTATAGGAAATTTCTTGCACCCACTTAAAATTCTCTTTGCTTCAACTCTTATGAAAGATACTGTTCTATTGACAAGTTCAAGCTATTTATTCAGTTTCAGGTAGGTATAACAAGAACGCGCCTCACCTCAATTTCGACCTCAATACCTCCACTTCTTGTCCTGATCTCCTCTGACATTGTTACATGGGACATCCAGGGGAATGTACTTTGCACTTTTTGCAGAACATATATAAGGGGTAGGGGTTATCAATCTGTTGGACAACTTTTGATGCTTCAATAAACCATAGTATTTCCACCCCCAACCCCCCAAAACCAGGGTTTGGTGGCAGGTTGATGACCTCATACACCTTCTATCCAGGTGAGAGAAGTACTTTATTCTTATCAGAATTGACATCGAAGCTGAATATGGGTTTACTTTCTCTGTGTACAGTGCCTCTACAAGCATCACCATCTAAATGCTTGTTTTATCAATACAGTATATTGCACAATATTGTCTCATATTAAGGGACCCATTTTATGTCAACAAGAGTGCAATAAAAAGCACATAACTATGAGATTTACTGGTCTAACATATACCACATCACCTAGAAGCAAATGATCTAATGAAATAATGAAATTACCTTTTAAGGTTTTGTTCGTTCCTGGGATCTGAAATATATCTCTATAATGAGAACATAAAATCTTAGGCTTACCTTGTACACTTCTTTCCCAGGGCTTATCTGCCTTCATGTATCTTCCTCCATAAGGAAGTTAATAGAACAATCTTTGAACATGGGGATAGACACTGATAAAAAAAATATTTCTCCTTTCTTCTGCATGTGTTCATAACATTTCTCATATGGCCACAAGAAACCAAGTACCATGTTTCCATAGTAATGGCTAATTTGATAACATATTGTTTCTCTCTCTATTCTTGATTCTTCTGCCTCATGCCTTAATCCTGGTTCCTAGGATCACAGTCTCAAATAGTAAACATAGTAAAGATAATATCTAAGTTCTCCACCAACTCTAAAATTAATAGCACTTTAACTTTTTCATAATAACCTACCAGAAAAATTCTGGATTTCTTTCTCTGAAAGGAGCTGTCACTGTCTGCTTTTAATTGTAAAGCTGGGAGGGTACATTAAGTAAACTCTTAGTCTTTGGCTTAATGGGTGAGTTTGTGATATCACTCGTTTGTTAGACAAAATAGAGTTACATCAATATGGCATGGTTAACACAACAGAGCCAAGTTTAGACATTAGCATTTGACAATAAGAATATGCAATCAAAATATTTGGCAAAAGCTGTTGCTGTCAATTCATGTAAATGAGAATAGACAAGTTTTTCTTTGTGACTGAAAATCACTATTTTATTATTAAACATAAATAACTTTAGACAAAGGGTCTTGGAAGTCATATCTGACTTACTGTAGGGAAGCTATAGATATTTTTAATACTTAATTTGTCTTTCTTTCATTCAGATATAAAAGCATGAGAAGTTCTATGACTTAATCCTTTGATATGATTAAGCTAAGTCTTGTTTTGTGAGTGCTGCCATGATGGATGTGGACAAAATTTGCAGATTTGGGCCACTGGTACACCTAATTGGTTTGCTGTCAGTTGAGGTTGAGTTACTCATTATAATTAGATGATTGCTGGGTTCTTAACTATTGTCTCTTTACCCCTAGATTCGCCTATTTGTTGAGGATGAAAAGCTAAAAAACAAATTTCCCAGAGTTCCTTCTAGGTTCTAGATGTAAAATGTGTACTTGATGAGGATTTGGAAGGCAAAGTGAAGTGACGTTTATCTTTCTGTGGCTCTTGACTACTACTGAGGCCTGGCAATATTGATATATGGGGCTTACCTATAGGGCATGCAGTGTCCCTTCAGCTTCCTGGGTGTGAGAGGTAGTTATAGGATTATTAGAGGTAGTTATAGGTAGTTATATGTTTCTACTTTCAAGATAGCCCTAGGGGCAGCCTCAGGAGTCACTCAGTAGATCAGTGCAGTACTGTTATTCATGGAGAATTTCTAGAGAGTTCAGCATGCACCTTTAATACTTCTAATGACTTTCTAAGGTCTAAATTCCCTATACCAAGTATCTTTCTATTTAAAACACCCAGAAAATTTTCTGTTTTCTTTTCTGAACCCAGAAGGATACACCAAGTTAAGCAGAGCTGAGTCCCACGACATGACAAACTGGGGTATTTCATGTGATTGAAGGAGTGCCAACCATAGAGATTAAGACTATAAATTGAAAGCTGGGCTCACATTTTTTTTTTTTTGAGGAAAATGCCACACATTAAATATGTTAGCAAAAGTGAGAGAAGCAAGTCCAAGATGTAGGTCCTGGCTGGTGTTTATTTTTAGAGGACTTAGTGGAGTTAGATGAATTTGGTTACAGAGAAAGAGATGACATTAATCATTGGGCATTTGTATGCTCTGGGCCTTAAGCCATAATCCCTTATGTCAACCTTAAAAAGCAACATAAAGTCTTTATTTTTTTTTTTAAAGAAAAGGTATTTAAATTTTATCTGACTTCAACTTTAAAAATATGTAAATATCCATATTCAATGTGTTCACATTCTTATTTTTCATTCAATTTTGTGCAACCCAGAACAACATTCTGAGGAAAAAAATAATCCATGTATACATTGAGTACACAGCCAATAATTGTGCATGCTAGATGACATCAATTCTTCACAATTTCAATTCCTCACAATTCCATCAGTAGCCAGACACCATAATATATCAACTAACTATAATTTCAGGAATAATTTTTAGATTCTAGAAGTTTAAACCATATTAAACTTCTGATTTTCTGAGTATTGGTTCTTCACTGACTTATTTTTTAAAGAATTCTAAAATAAGTCTGCTAACATTATTATCTGGAATCTATTAAGTAGAACAAGCTTGCAAGAATTTTTTAATTGTATATTTTTCAGTTTAGATGAGTGATGAAAAAGCTGACTCTTAGAATGCCTTTCCAATGATATTCTTTTTATTTTAGTAGGAAAACATAATCAGTCCCCATGTTCACTTAACAGCTACCAATGGCACTTGAAATCATAGATGACACGCAAATTTGTCTCGATCTTTTGTACTACAGCTGTTCCCACTCTATTTGAGACTATATTATCATATATTTTGTATAATCTTTGCTCTTAAACAGTTACTAGCATGATGTAAAAACATATAAGTTATGACAAATTGAATGGCATAATGATCATACAAAGTGCGACTTTTAAAAATGAAATCAAATTATGTTTAGACATCATGAAGAAATAGTTATACTAATAATGAACATTAAATCATTCATTGTACTGAATATATAGTGAATTATGATAAACATGTAAAAAGTATTCCTTAGTTTCTTTAGAAGTAATATAAAGACCTTAATAATCAAAAATAGAAATGTGGTAAAGTTAGTGGCCCCAGGTTAAATGTTAAGAAGTATATTTCTGCTGTTCACTGTTTCACTAAGCATAAAAAATGCTATGTCTGTTTAAGAGTTTGAAAAAATGTACATGTTTTTAGCTTACAGATTATTTAGCACAATGTTTCTAAACAATGATGAGCAGCATTATCATTAGTGACCCCTTTGCACTAGAATTATTGAGAAGACTTTAAAATATTTATACTTAATTCAAAATTTTAATATCTGTCTCTGTCAGGCTGCTTTAATGACTAACAAAAATGTATGAAAAGAGTAAATTCTGAAAATATTACTCTTCCATTGGCCTGAAAATTTCCTTTGAGACATAAGTGAAAGTTTTAGAGGTTGCTGTTGAGTCACAAAGATAATAATCTGCTAATATGATGGGTTGAACGACTAATGAATTAATATCTGGAAGACAGACAATGGGGAGTTTAGCAGAGCTAGCTTTCAGGTGATGGAGGGTTTCCTCTACCTCCCCCATGAACATCTCCACATAGTTTTATAAAAGCATCTGCCCATTATTACAAGTTCATGTGGTAATGGTTTGCCAGGAAATTTCTTCACTTAAGGGTACAGAAGAGACAACAAAGATAAAATATCTGGCAAGAAAAAACAAATGCCATTTATCCTTTTACCTGCTACTGTTTGGGGACATTCAAGGGATAATGTGGTTAAACAAATGCTTTTTATTGTACAACAAAATATCTCTAAGAGAATATTTTATTCAACATATTGCTTTGACTTTGCCTGTCAACCATATTCCTTCTACCACCATCTTTCCGTCTTTTTTACACTAATTATTACATAATTCACAAGGGAATCAAACAAGGTTTTCAGAATTCCTTCTTTATGCTACCATTTTTTTCCACAAAATTAATTAAAAATTGCTGATTTTTTCTCATTATTACTTAACTCCTTGCAATCAGCCTTCTACTCCTGCCCTAACCTCATAAAGATTTCTTTCTTTAAGTCAGTCAATAGTGTTGTTCCAGTGACAAATCACATTCTGTTCCATGTTGCCATCCTTTCCTTAAACTCTTGTCTCATGCCTAAAACCAGAGACATGTATTTACGCTCTTTTTCCACTTTCCTGTCTTTCTTTCTTTCTTTTCTTTCTTTCTTTCTTTCTTTCTTTCTTTCTTTCTTTCTTTCTTTCTTTCTTTCTTTCTTTCTTTCTTTCTCTCTCTCTCTCTCTCTTTTCCTGGTATGTTTTTTACATTCTTATATAAAGTTGTTCTCACAAAGTGTGCATTCTGCTTTGTCACTGTACTCTTCGTCATACGCTTCCTTGATGTAATCCATCATCATTTTAAAATGACTCTAAAGTTATACACTTACTGTTAATACTTTTCTAGGTCAAATATACATTAAAAAATATGTATGATAATTACACATGAGTGATCCATAGGTATCACCTAGTATGTCTCAAATCCATTTCCACGTTTTTAGGGAGCTGTGATAAGCAGATTACTAAGATGGGACTAACATCTCTACTCCCCTGGTCTATATATCCTGTATAATCTCTGGGTCTGTGAGTATGTTATAGATTTTACTCATATGATTGAGTTATACTTTATGGCATAATCAATTTTAAGAAAGGACGATTTTCTAGGTGGGTCTAATCTCATAACATGAATCCTTAAATCTGGGTCTAGATGTCAGAGACAGAGAAAGGAAGAGCTCTGAATCATGAGAGGAATTAGGGAGATTCCCTTGTAGCTGGCTCTGGATATGGTGGGAGGGGGGCACATGGCAAGGAGACAGCTCTTAGGAGCTGAGAGTGACCCCTCCCGACAGCCAGTAAGGTAATTGGAATAACCACATAACCACAAGAAACTGAATTCTGCTAGTCATCTGAATGAGCTGGGAAGTCAATTTTTCCTCAGATCCCCCAGATGAGAACCCAGCCTGCTGGAAGTCATGTTGAGCCTAAAGTTTGAGCCTATACAATAAATAAGGAAAAAGGGGAAGAAGGAGGAGGAAGGAAAGAAGAAACAGAAAGGAAAAATATTTTTTTTAAAAAGTGATAACTTTAGTTATTACCTTGTCATGTTAAATCCTTTAGCCAGAATGTTCACAATAGAACCTTAAGTTGGTATGGTAGTAGAATGTATTTTAAGCAGTGAAAGAGAGTGATTAAGAGCACAGATTCTATAAAATGAAGATGTTAATAATAGCATCAATATTATAAGGTTATTTGAGAATCAGAAGAGCTAATCTATTAAGTATTTAGAATAGTGTTTGGTCTATGGGAAGCATTAAAAAAATGCTAGCTATATTCTCTCAACCTAATTTTCAAGAAATAATTAATTGTAGTGAATGCATCTATTTCACATCCTTAATTACTTAGCCTAGTAATTTACTTAGAATATGCACTCAATTCCTGATTGTTGAATAATAATGGCTGGGTGGTATTTTTCCCTGAGTTTGTTCTGGTGTATGTGAGCTTCAAGGTAGGCTGGGCTCCTCTCAACCTCAGTGAGGATTCTTGTGGATTATGAAAGATGATGGTAAATCCATGCCAGTGGCCAACGACTGATTTAGAAGTATTTGCCACAGTTTTGGCCAATGGATATCTAGGAGATACCTGGGACGGGAGTGGGAGATGGCATTGTCAGAGTTTTCTTTGCTCTTAAATGAAGATATTTTAAAAAAAAAGATATCTTTTGCCTTCTGGACGTTGCCCTCTGTAACATCAGGAACCTCTGCAGCCATTCTGGAACAATGGGTAGAAGTAGCTTAAGAGCAAAAGTTAACACATTCAGAATAATACAGCAAAAGAAGGCAGGAACCTGAGTCCTGTATTTTGGCTTTGAGCATTAGTAATGTTGAAACTGTCCAAATTCACAATTCATTCTTTTGTGAAATAAAAAATATCCTTAATTCTAAGTCATTTTAGTAAGTTTTCCCATTGCTTTGGAAAAGAGCACTCTACCTGATGAATTGATGTATCTAAAGTATATATAAGTTTAAATAATGCTCATTTTCTAGTCACAAAATGTTTTTGAAAATTAAGGCCATGCATTTGCAATGTTCAGTAAACTAATCAGAGCAAGTCCACTTTTCTCAATTCTTCCTCTGCATTCAAATCAAATTCTCTTTACTTTTCATTACAGCTGAATTTACATAACTGGGTTAGTTATATAGTTATATAGATATATAATATAACAAAAAATTGTTATATAGTAATTATGAAAGTCAAATAAATATAATCATCTTGAGGACATATATTACCTATTCTGGGCAATGCTTTAATGTTTTAGACTACTTTAAAGTGTGGCAGAATATGTAAATATATGGCTTCATATTCTCAAGAAATAAGTGAATTTGCACATAGTATGCTTACCCACAACACTGACAGTGCTGTATCTAAGCCCCTTCTCTCCTACCCTTCCACCCATATTGATTTATTCTATTTTAATTCACAACATCAAATATTATAGAATAATGGCTAACTAAACTATTACTCTAAATGTACAAAGATATTACTAATGCATTTGGAATATGACTTTTGCTATAGAGAGTCACTTATCTTTTTAGTAATTCTTACTTTAAAACATTGATCTTAACTCTGCAAAGATGTGAACTTTGTGAAAGAAAAACACAATCCCCAATTGTTACAGCATCAGGTGAGTTTCAAAGTAGAAATAGATGACACCTCACATATATATATTTCAGTTTCCTACTCTGTATTTCATCACACAGAGCTTTAGAAAATGCAGAAAATGAGATAACTACACTATTCTACAAATATTAAAATAATTTCTGTCTCTTGTGGTGACAAATTTCCTCTTTCTATTAAATTCCAGGTGCTAGTCAATATGGATAATTATTTGAATTTTTCCTTATATTCTTAATTGCAACTTCTAATTTTAGAAACCTATTTAAAATGTAGTACATTTAAGTACTTTGAATTATAATAGTGCTAAATTTTGATGCAAAGATAAGTTGTAGGTTGGGCACACCTGTTATTACCAGCAATATATTCATGGATAATGTTTTCAGTATTCGAAATTATAAAGTCATATGACTTCATACATAAGAAAGATATTTAAAAAGTGAAAATAGCAGACCAAAGAGGCCATGCTTTATAATTAATAATCTTTTAAATTTAATATTAATTAGGCTTAATCTAACTCCAAATTCTCTGCATTCATTAGATTTTAAAATTTGAACTAAAAACAACACTGTGTGTAATTCACTGCCCTTTTCATTCTGAAAATCTGTTTCACGTTATCACATTGTGCATAAATAATACAGCCAGAGACTTATGCATGTCAAATAGACACTCATTTATTTAATTCATGTACAATAAACTTTGCTCACCAACTTGCTAACCACCATGGGGGTTCAATTCCAGGTCACAAAATGAGTTATCTGGATTTTCTCTGAATTGCATGGAGACAATTATTTTTTATCTAGGTTTTATCTTCTATGATATAAAAAAAAAGTGCTGTGTTTTAAATATCAAGAAAAAGGAAAGTGAGAAATAGCAAGCAAAAGCAATTTTGTGAATTGAAGTTAAAATGCCTAAAGAATATAAGCAAATATGAATGGAAGCTGCATGAAATTCAGTCTTTTTAATTATCTCAAGTGATAATTTAGCTTATATCACAGCAGTTCAGATAGTCTGAGCTATTTGTGTCAAATATAAATAATCCAACATGCTTTATGTTCATTTTTGAACATTTTACTGTTATTCAGGAAACATGTCCATAGCAGTAAAATCTCAATTACTTAGAGACAAACTTTTTGGCAAACAAGTAAAACCCAATATTTCGTTTTCTGAATAACAAAGTCTAAAATAATTAAATTTAATTTAATCAAGGATATGGTGAAAAAGTAGGAGATATTGGAAAAGAAAAAAATGAAAGAACTCGGAAACTAATACCTGACATTTCTGTGAAAACATTTCTGTTTCTCTCCAGGCAAGTTCCATGTTTCTTCCTTTGTGCTACCACAGCGCGATTTAACAAATTTAAATAATTTGTATTTATTATAGTGCTAATTTTTTGTGAAAAAGTAAATCATAGTTTGATTACACCTATTATTACCAATAACTTATTCATGGGTGATGTTTTCAGTATTTAAAATTACAAAATCTAAGTCATATTATTTCACACATAGCAAAGGAAGATATGACAGGAAATTTGTTTATATGACTTTTTCTCCCATTAAACTAAGCTCTTTGAGAGCAGAAATCAAGTTCAAATCATCATTACGTCTCAGATATTAACCTAATATCTGACTTGCAATTTCTACTCAATAAGTGTTATGTGAATGAAACTATTATGAAAATATAGTAATTATAATAACATACCTAATTATACCTATGTCATTCAAAATTAGCAAACATGATATTTGCAAAATGATTAAGGTAAGAACAAAAAATACTAAAGAAACAAGAATTGGAGCCATAACATTGAATAATATAAATTAATAAAATTTAAACTATTGGTATAACAAATATCAAAATACCTACTAAAGATGGAGAATAAATTTTATTAGGGATCATATTGAGAAGAAAATCCCATTCTCTATTGTTAAACATAACTGAAGCTATAAGTCTTTACTATATGATCTTTTTTTCCCCATAAAAAACAGACAGGAAAGATTTTATCATATAAACAATGAGATACTGATGAGCTCCTCTCCATAAGCCAACAACACAGGAGAATTATTGACTCATTTATCTTCTTACTATATAACTCTGCCAAGATAATCTGCATGCAAAACCTGCTGATTTTAAAGGAGTTCCCCACTTAGTCAACTTTGTGGTGAATGAGACACATAAATAAATGTACTACCAAAGCATGAGGGAAGAAATGTGATTTCAGAGAATGTTGAGTGGCTCTGGGAGTTTGGATTGAAGATCTAGTTTGGTATTGACTGTTTTCTGAGTGTAGGTCTATATAAACTTCAGTTTCTCCATTTGTAACCACAAAATAGTAATATACTTCTGCCCTCATCGTAGCTAATTTAACTTTTTAATAGATATCCTCAATGTTTATACTATTATTATTTATATAATTCTGTATATTGTAGCACTCACATAAATATGCAGTCAAAGAAGCTACTCTACATCACTCTGGTATGTTCTGTTCATGTTAAATTTAGCTGTATTATGAAAGAGAAATAAAATTTATTAAATGATTTTAAGATGCTTTTTGTAAATTTCTAATGAAGTTAAATGCTATTGAGAAGCAATAAAGGAAGGCATCTATAAGAATAACAAACAGTGGTGACAGTAGCAATTTTACAGTACTTTTTTTTAATACTGACTTGGGATAGGTTCTTAATAAAGTAGAAATTTAAAAAACAATGTTTACATTTACTAATTGATTTTATGTAAATACAAATGAATTAGTTTTTTTAACAAGGTATTAAAATGGCTACTTGGCTTCATATGGACAAAAACTAGTAAAACACTCTTTGCTTGGTTTTTGTCATTTGGCAACCATTTGTCTACGTAAAGTCGCATCCTGATCCTAATAAAACAAATTGGAAGCTCCTAGATTCTGAGAAAATTTAAGTACTTTATATAAAAATGGTAAGTGATACTACATTTAATTATTACAATATACTTAACTTAGGAACCATCTTTTGTTTGATGATGAAAAAACCTGACCAAGCTGCAGACAATGATTGTAGTTTAGGCTATAATTTTTAGTAGAATGATCACCTGTGGTACATTTATGAGAAAAAGGCACAAGGTTTTCCATGGCTCAAACATGTTAAAGAACTAAAATCACATTTTTATTTCTTATATCCTTACATGATGCAAAGGACTCAATTGCTCATTACATGTTGATGTTAAAATACTGAATCATGAAAGATTGATCAGTTCTTCAATGGTTAGTATCCAAAGTAATGGTTATTAATTAAGTTATTTCTGTCATAATGAGTACATTAGTTCAATAAATGTACATAGACAGCAACATAGGTTATTTCTTCTTAGTCAATACATGATTGTTTTTACTGGTGTCACAATGCTAAACCTCAAGGACTGACAGTTCCTGAGTTGACTTTTGATCAAATGCATTGAAATAATATTCAAACATTTAAACATTTAAAATTTTATTTCTGGAATAGGTTATTAAGAATGATACCAGATTCAAAGTGTACAAATGGATGTGTTATAAAAATTAAGTTTTCCTTTCATCCCTGGTTGTAGAGGTACAGTTTCTGTCCCAAAGGCAATTATTGTTACTAGATTATTGTGCTGACTTTTGGAAATGTTTACATAAACTGCTCCCTCTATCGCTCTTGTGTTCTCTCTCTCTTTCTTTCTCTCTTCCCCCTTGCCCGTGCCCCCATTGTGTATGTGCATGTGTATGTGTCACATTTTTTTTCACTTGAAGAGGACGATTCAATTTTTTTTAATTATGGTAAAATTGGTATACAAAATTATATATATCAGTTATACAACATTGTAATTTAATAAATTGTATACACTACATAGTGTTCACCACTGTAAGTCTAGTTACAATCCATTACCATACAACTGATCCCCTCTATCCTTTCTATCCCTTCCCCTCTGGTAGCCATCAGTCTGTTCTCTATATTTATATTTGTTTTGTTTGTTCATGTATTCATTTGTTTTGTTTTTTTTAGATTTCACATATGAATGAATCATATAGTATATCTTCCTCCATCAGACTTACTTCACTTAGCATAATACCTTCAAGGTCCATCCATATTATTGCAAATGGAAAGATTTCATTCTTTTAATGATTGAGTAGTACTCTATATGTTGTGTGTGTGTGTGTGTGTGTGTGTGTGTGTGTGTGTGTGTGTCTGTGTGTGTGTGTGTGTGTCTGTGTGTTGTGTGTGTATCGCATCTTCTTTATTTATCCACCCATGATTACTTAAGTTTACCATGTCCCTGGCTATAGTAAATAATGCTGCAGTGAACATAGGAGCGCATATTTTTTTAATTAGTGTCTTCTTTTTTGGGAGGTTGAATACTCAGAAGTGGAATAGCTGGATCATATGGTAGGTCTATTCCATACAGTTTTCCATAGTGACTGCATCAATTTACATTTCCATCAACAATGTACAAGTGTTCTCTTTTCTCTACGTTCTCTCTAACTCTTGTTATTGCTTATCTTCTTGATGTTAGCCTTTCTAACAGGTGTGAGGTGATATCTCTTTGTGGTTCGGTTTTGCATTTTCCTGATAATTTGTGATGTTGAACACATTTTCATGTGCCTGTTGGCCATCAGTATGTCTTCTTTGAAAAATGTCTATTCAGATCCTCTGCTCATTTTTTAATCAGGTTGTTTGTTTCATATTGTTGAGTTATGTGAGTTATTTATAATTAATATAGATATTAATTCCTTTTTGGATATATGATTTGCAAATATATTCTCCCATTCAGTAGGTTGTCCTTTCATTTTGTTGCTGGTTTCCCTTGCTATGTAGAGCTTTTTTAGTTTGAGGTAGTTCTATTTATTTTTGCTTTTGTTTCCCTTGCCTTTGAAATCATATTTTTAAAAGATACATCACTAAGACCTGTGTCAAAGCCCTTATTATCAAAAGTCTTAATCCTACCAGTTAGGCAAAAAATAAAAGAAAAAGAAAAAAAGAAAAAAAGAAAGGCATCCAGATTGAAAAGGAAGAAGCAAAACTGTCACTATTTGCAGAGGACATGATACTATATGTAGAAAACCCTATAGACATGACCAAGAAGCTGTTAGAACTAATAAATGAATTTAGTAAAGTTGCAAGATACAAAATCAACCTACTGAATGGGAGAATATATTTGCAAATATAGCAACATATTTCTTGAATAGCATTAACCTAAAACAAAACTTTATTTTATTGTGAGAAGACTCACATAAGAATTAACACAATATTTTGAAATCGTTTATGTTATACAACCACAGCAAAGTAAATATTACATGAGAAAATCAAAACTAAGAAAATTTGAATTTTTTTAAAATCATATTTCTCTAGTATCAATCTTAGTTATGAATTGTAATAGGATATTTTTAAATACCCTACCTTTGGGGTTATTTCATCTATTGGTAACTTCATCTTACATGAAAATCATTAAAATATGAGATTACATTATTTTCTTTAGAGTTTTACCATTATCTTGGATATGAGCTAATTTAGGAGAATAGGGGATAAAATCAAGGACTTCAGAACTCAGTTTACAAATATAGTTTGAAAGATTTTCATGCTAAATGAATAATATAGTTTGTAAAGTGTGAAGTTGGAAGCCTACATTTAGTGAAATAATTTGCCAGCACCATACTTTATCCTTTGTTTACATTCAATGAATGTGTATTGAGCATCTACAATATATGAGGCACCATGCCACCTGTGAGACTTGAAAGGCAAGCAAAAACACAATATCTGATATCTTTGAATGTTAATCAATAATATGCTTTATTTGTAATTCCTAGTTTTAAATAAAAATATATAATTTACATGTAGTAAAGTTCTTTAATATTATATGCCTCTTAATATGTTTTTACTTATGCTTACATATCTGTGTAACTATCTTTCAAATCAGGATATAGACTATTTCCAGTATTACTGGATTTTGTCTCTTGTACTCCAGCAGTCAATATTATTCTCATTCAACTGTCTTGTCATCATAGAGTAATTTCTTGATTATGAATTTGTTTCTGCTAATGCCAATATAGATGAAGATGTAACAAAGATAGGTGAAGGTGTGATGAAGGTATATGAAGATCTTGTTAACATGATTGACATTTTTAAACAAGTTCCCTGTTGTTAACCCTTGCCTTACCCCAGAACTTCTTGAGAACTCTTACCTCAGGCCATTAGGGGTTTTGCTGAGCCTGGAATTGAACTTTCGCAAGTGTCTTTATCTGGTCCTTGACAAACACTTCAAGTGCTTTTCAGAAATGTGTTTTCCTACCATATTCCCTGATGTTTCCCCTCCATTTCCTCTTGTCTACATATTGTCTATATATGGATTATGACCCCAATTCCATTCTAGATAGAATATTTATTTACTGACATTTTATTTTTGTCTTAGGAGAAAGTTGTAATAAATACCCATGATCAGTCTTCCATGTTCATTGGAAAATTATACTGTGTTCTACTTTATTTAGTCACGTTTATTAGAATATAATTCACTTACAATAAAATTCAACATTTTTAGGATAAAATTCTATGAGTTTTGCCACATATATATATAGTTGTATAGCTACTACCGCACTTAAGATATGAACATTATCTATCGACCCCAAATTATCTCTGTACCACTTTGTTTTAAACATAATTCTTCCCCTCGATCCTTGGCAATCACTTATTAGTTGTCTTTTCTTATAATTTGTTTTTTCCAGAATGCCATACAAATGTAATCACATTGTCTTCCAGTTTGCACAGTCCCTGGTGAGAAGTCTTCTCTAATTCTTATTTCTGTTCCTCTGTGTATATAGCATCTTTTATTCTCTCACTGACTTCATGTTTTCATAAACTTGGATATGAAAACACTGAGGAGTATTTTTCATTCATTTATTCATTTGTTCATTGTTATTTGTCCTGCTTGGAATCTTTATATATTTGGGGCAGATAGTTGTGGCAATGTGTTTTGTTGTTTTTGGAAAATTCTTGGAAATTCACTCTTCAAATATTTCTTCTTCCTTTTTATTTCCTCTTTCTGGGATTATATTGTATATTATCTTTTTTTCTGGGATACCAATTGCATATAATCCTATTTCTTAGTTTCTTTTCCTAAAGAGGCAAATCTTATTGATGGGTGACCCCAAATCCATACTGAAAACTTCTTTAATTGTATCACAATACAGAGAATAGAAAGCCAAATACTCAATTTTCCAGCCTCACTTTACAACTAGTGGTGACTAAAAATCTGTGTTCTAATCTGTAAATTTAAGTGAAAGTTTGATGCAAGAGTTTCTATCTATCTATCTATCTATCTATCTATCTATCTATCTATCTATCTATCTATCATCTATCTATCTATTACTTATATATATATAAAACTCTCTCTATATATATATAAAATTTCAAATAAAAATTTAAAAAATGAAGCTAGAGAAACATTGCTGCCTACTTTATGCCTTGAAGTCAGAATTTTTGTCACCATAACAGCTATCCTGGACGCATAGAATTGTAAACCAATGTGTTAAGGATTGTAGAGCTGAAATGAAGATGAAATATCTTTGATATTGCTGAGCCACTGAACCAATTGCAAAATTTCTACACCTGACTTTTAAAACATTTTTTCTTTATAGTGCTTAAAAATAAAAATAACAGTCAAATCTGAATTCTAAATTCAATAAAATATGCTCCTAAAAAGAATGTGAAATACAGACTTTCAGATAAATGAAAGCCGAGAAAGTATGTCACCAATAAACTGCAATACAAGAAAAATGTTCTTCAGGATGAAAGAAAATAATACTACAGGGATTCAAATCTGAAGGAAAAAATGAAGAGCATTAGAAATAGTAAATAATTGGATATATCTATATATATAAGTTATGTTTAATTCTTAGCAAAATTACTTTAAAAGACAAACTACTATTTAAATCAAGAATAATAACATTGTAAATCAGGGTATGACTTAGATAAAATAAAAGCTTTGACAATAGTAAAAAAGATGAGAGCTAAGTAAATGAAGCTATATCACTTTATAAAATTTGACTGGGATTGTGAAGTGGGAAGTCATACAATATTTACTTTAAGTAACCTCTGATAATTTAAGAATGCAAATTTTAGATCCAAAGTTACCAATCAGTGTAATTAACTTTACAAAAAAAAAATAAATATAGTTATATAGACTGGGAAATAATAATTCTAAACTGATAATATTACTAACAAAATGTATAATGACATTAAAGTAAAAAAAAAACTGAAGAATATTTTTTAAAAGTTCTACAAAACCTGTACTGTGAAAACATAAAATATTTCCAAGAAGAATTTAGAACCTTTACAAAACACTATAGTATATAAGTTTCATTAATTGGAAACATTGATATGGTTAATGTATCAAATTTATCCGGATTGATTTGTATATTCAATACTCTCCCAATTAAAATCCCAAGCAAGCTTTCTTGCAGACATTAAAAAAATGATCTTAAACTTATGTTGAAAAACAAAGAACCAAGAAAATAAAAAATGTGTTGAAGGAGAAAAATAAATTGGATGACTTACTTATACTATCATCCTTCAAGACCTATTATAGAGCTACAGTGATGAAGAGAGTGTGTCCTAAGGATAGACACATAGATAAATGAAACATAATAGAACCTAGAAATAAATTTATACAGATATAGCCAACTTATTTTCACTAAAGGTACTGAGATAATTCAATAGAGAAAGGATAATCTTTTCAATAAATACTCCTGGATATCTGTATGTAGAATTTGAGCATTAATCCCTGTATATTATTATTTTAAAAAATTCAAAATGGATATTATCCATACATATAAAAGTTAAAACTGTAAAACTTGAAGAAGAAAATATAGAGGAAAATCTTCACAAACTTGGGGTAGGTAAAGATTTCTTAGAGAGGACAAAAATCATTAATCAGTTATTGACAACTGATTAATGCTTCATAACCAACTAAAATTTTTGGACTTCATAACCAACTAAAACTTTTGCTTTTGAAGAGGCTCACATTGAAACATGTTCCAAATATATATCTAGCAAAGAGTTTTTATCCAGGGTATATATAGACCTTCTGTAAATTAATACTAAAAAATAAAAAAAGAAAAATTTAAATGGGCAAAATTCTCAAATGGACACCTCACAAAATAAAATATTCAAAATATCAGTAAGGTCACAAGAATATGTTCAACATAAGACAAGAGCTTAAAATTAAAACTACATGAGATATCATTTTACATTCACTAGAATGTCAAACACAAAAAAATGTTTATCATACCAAGTATTGACCAGGATATGAGCTTTTTGAACTCTCATATATAATGAGAGAGTGACTGTGAGACTATCTGGCATTTCTTGTAACAGTTTAACATATTCTGGTATTTTCCCAAGAGAAATGAAAACATGTTCAGCGATGACATATACAAATGTTCATAGTTGCTTTATTTATATTAGCTGCTGGCTGAAACAGCACAAACATATATAAACATGTGAGTGGAAAACAAACTGTTACATGCATACAATGGAATATTGCTCAACAGTTAACAAGAATTAAGTTCAAATACATGCTACAATAAGCATGGCTTTCAAAACACAATGCTAGCAAAAGGAACCAGATGGAAGTACCATAAAATCTCTTTTATATGAGGTCCTAAAAGAGGTAAAAATAAATTATTGTGGTAGCAATCAGGTTAGTGGTTGCCTGAGGTCAGAATATAGAAGATAAATGAATAAATAAAAACATGAAAACTTTCTGAGCTAATAGAATTTTTTAACACATTGATTGTGGTGATTGTTTAAAAGTATATACAGTTGTAATATCTACTGGACAATTAAACAGTAGGCATATTATTTAATGTAAATCATAATTATAAAATGTCAATTCCAAATAATATAATCAGAACTATACTTCAAAAAGATAATTTGTCAATGATGTGTATAAAATGAGAGGCAGAGAAAGTAGGAGTTAGACAGATTGAAGGCTGATAGAACAGGTGAGAAAGTATTGTCAATCTAGGTAAGAGGTAAAGATGTGTGGTGGGAAAGATAAATAAAACAGAAAGAGAGATACAAAAAAGATAATTGAGTATTTTAGTGTTTTGTTTTTGCTGAACTTCTGAAGTCAGAGAGCCAAGTTCTTGAAATATGTAGCTACTATTTTTATTTGTTTGTTTGATGCTATTGTAATAATGGTATACTTCACAAAAGAGTAATTAATAGACAAAGAAACAAGGCTACTTTTGAGCAAACTTAGAATGCAAGCTACACTCTTAAACAGTCTATGGTACTTAAAAGGCCAATTTCTTATTATAACTGGGTAGTAATATGCTAAAACAAATGAAAATGATATTCCTGAAGTATGCACTCACCATAACCAAATACTTTGTGACAAATTATTACACTTTTGTTGAAAGGGCTATGAATCTCTGGCTCACCTATACCACAAGTTTTGGGATGCATATTTGCAAAGTATAAGAAATATGGGACAAATTTATGTAAATTTTTTGGTATAGTTTTCAGCAGTCATCTTTGTAATAGTAATGAAATATCACATTCATGCCCTATTAAAGGTATGTAGTCCTAACTACATTAAGCAATGCCTTTTAACTTTGCTAAGAAAAGTTGGACTACATACCTTTTAAAAATAGAATTAAAATAATGGTTTTTTTTTACAATGCAAAATGTTTATCTTTTAGGGAAAAATAAACTTTCTCTGGTTCCTTTCTTTACCTAATCTGCATGCTCTTTCAGTAAAAACAAGACTCTGTTACAAAAAGAAACAGCTGAAAATGCTCTGAAAGGTAAAATAGAAGTATTTTGACAAGATCACTTGAATTAAGGTTAACTGTACTGAGAAGGCAGAAGTAGCTAACATGGAGAGATTAACATTCTGATAAAAAGAGAAAATGTCTGAAAAAAGGACAGGTTAAGGGTAAATGCCATGGTGTTTGACTGTGCACCAAACTATGCTCTATAGTTTATATCTTAGTTCAAGATCTAAGATATAACCCTTTGCTTTTGCCTCAAAACATATAGACATTTAAAGTGAGGAATTTGGAGGGGTGGGTGGGCATTTGAATCTTTGAAGGGCAAAAGGACACTGGAACTTGAAACAGTATTAGCTCTGGCAAGATTTTAGCAAAGGTGGCATTTTTAGAGAAATGTATATGAAGGTGTCTCACTTGGAGAACACTAATTTTTTGTGCTTAGCATTTCCTAAGTTACTAACATTTAAATTTTTGTTCACTGAATCTTAGGGGATCCTATTTATAAATCACGATCACCTAGACTCTCTTTGCTCTAAAATAGTAAAAATAAAAAGTCTATAAGCAGATTTGAAATTTTAGGAATATAAAGCTTGTTATCAGAAAGTTAAGTATATTTCTAATTTAGTTTAGTATCTTCTCATATCTAATGTAAAAACATATATTTGCAAAGCTGTGTCATCCACAAATTTTGATTTGAGTATATCTGTAGGTATACTTTTTGTGATGTACAATGTCTTTCCAGAAAGCTATATACAATTCTTATATTTATATAATGACAAATCGGAGGATCAACTCAGAATTTTTAGACTGATTCCGATGCCCCACACAGCACTTCCTTAGTACCGTCTGCTTAACCAATTATTGCATTGGTCACATTACGTTATAATTGCTGGTCTGTCTACCTTAGAAGATTATAGATTCCATGAAGGCAGAGGCCAATCTTCAAGCACAATAAACATTATTAATACCTTTGAATTAATGCAGCAATAATGAAATAATAAGACACATATTTTTGAATAATGAATTAAATTGTCTTCTTTGAATTTGTGGCTCCTTCATTTCTGGGTTTTTTATCTGGTCTGATATCAATAGTTCCAGTAGGTATCCCTAATTGAGAGAGCACTGTTATCATACTAGCCACATCACTGAGGATTATATGTTTTCAACCCGATGCAGAAAAGTGTTTTGTGAACAACAAAAAAATTGAATAATACTTTTTCTGATAATATCTTAGATATAGGCATTATACAAGACCAAACCGAAAGCCAGAAAATCAAATAACCATGATGAATTACATATTTTCACTCACTTCATTGCAAAAAAAAAAACCAACAAAAAAAAGTTAAATTTCAAGAGACGTTACAGATTTAAAATAATACTCTAATATTGAGCAACTGTTCCTCAGTTTCCTCAAATTAATTGAGAATCTTGAATTTCTCCCTGTTTTTAAGAGAAATTTAATCTTTGCCTAATTTGGAAATACATTTTGTAAATGTGATTTCTTCTATGATAACATAAAAAAATCTTATTCCT
>NW_011888785.1:21142894-21149935 GCF_000151845.1 Pteropus vampyrus | reverse complement strand
CTGAGAAGGCAGAAGTAGCTAACATGGAGAGATTAACATTCTGATAAAAAGAGAAAATGTCTGAAAAAAGGACAGGTTAAGGGTAAATGCCATGGTGTTTGACTGTGCACCAAACTATGCTCTATAGTTTATATCTTAGTTCAAGATCTAAGATATAACCCTTTGCTTTTGCCTCAAAACATATAGACATTTAAAGTGAGGAATTTGGAGGGGTGGGTGGGCATTTGAATCTTTGAAGGGCAAAAGGACACTGGAACTTGAAACAGTATTAGCTCTGGCAAGATTTTAGCAAAGGTGGCATTTTTAGAGAAATGTATATGAAGGTGTCTCACTTGGAGAACACTAATTTTTTGTGCTTAGCATTTCCTAAGTTACTAACATTTAAATTTTTGTTCACTGAATCTTAGGGGATCCTATTTATAAATCACGATCACCTAGACTCTCTTTGCTCTAAAATAGTAAAAATAAAAAGTCTATAAGCAGATTTGAAATTTTAGGAATATAAAGCTTGTTATCAGAAAGTTAAGTATATTTCTAATTTAGTTTAGTATCTTCTCATATCTAATGTAAAAACATATATTTGCAAAGCTGTGTCATCCACAAATTTTGATTTGAGTATATCTGTAGGTATACTTTTTGTGATGTACAATGTCTTTCCAGAAAGCTATATACAATTCTTATATTTATATAATGACAAATCGGAGGATCAACTCAGAATTTTTAGACTGATTCCGATGCCCCACACAGCACTTCCTTAGTACCGTCTGCTTAACCAATTATTGCATTGGTCACATTACGTTATAATTGCTGGTCTGTCTACCTTAGAAGATTATAGATTCCATGAAGGCAGAGGCCAATCTTCAAGCACAATAAACATTATTAATACCTTTGAATTAATGCAGCAATAATGAAATAATAAGACACATATTTTTGAATAATGAATTAAATTGTCTTCTTTGAATTTGTGGCTCCTTCATTTCTGGGTTTTTTATCTGGTCTGATATCAATAGTTCCAGTAGGTATCCCTAATTGAGAGAGCACTGTTATCATACTAGCCACATCACTGAGGATTATATGTTTTCAACCCGATGCAGAAAAGTGTTTTGTGAACAACAAAAAAATTGAATAATACTTTTTCTGATAATATCTTAGATATAGGCTTTATATAAGACCAAACCGAAAGCCAGAAAATCAAATAACCATGATGAATTACATATTTTCACTCACTTCATTGCAAAAAAAAAAACCAACAAAAAAAAGTTAAATTTCAAGAGACGTTACAGATTTAAAATAATACTCTAATATTGAGCAACTGTTCCTCAATTTCCTCAAATTAATTGAGAATCTTGAATTTCTCCCTGTTTTTAAGAGAAATTTAATCTTTGCCTAATTTGGAAATACATTTTGTAAATGTGATTTCTTCTATGATAACATAAAAAAATCTTATTCCTAAAAAGGATCTTCAGTGTTAACCTGTCCATATTTTCACATATGAAGAAACTCAGACATAGAAAAGTAAGGTTACCTCACCTAGCATAGTGGCTACAAACTTGACTCTGGAAACAGACTGTTGGGATCAGCATTCTGCATCTGCACTGAGGAGCTTTTGACACACAACAACTTATTGAAACTCTATTTCTTACTTTCTTTCTTTTTAAACTGGGTAATCAGTGAAGCCTAATCACAGAATCATTGTATTAAATAAGTGAATGTGAAATATTTAACCCTTTACTAGGGAAATTCCGAATCCTACTCAAGTCTATTCAAGTCCATTTTCTTAATCCACAGTAGCATATGCTCTTTCTTGTAATGTTTAATGAAAACATTTATGATGCTTTCAAAATAGGTGTTTTGTCAGGATCGAAATTATCTTTTATTACATGTTACAATGATCCTCTTACTAATATATGATGAAGTGTATTTAGGGAAAAGGGGCAGACAATATGATGAAAAATACATAGATTAAAATGGATTTATATCATTGACATATGATGAAAAATACATAGATTAAAATGGATTTATATTATTGACATAGATTGGCAAATAATCACTGCTTACTGTCTTTGATTTTTAATCTTAAACTAGCTCTTATTAATTAGTCATTAGTATAAGAAAAAGTATTTAATTAGACACTGGAATTTTTAGGGTAAAAATTCAGATAACAAATATGAGCATAAAATGCTAAATTAGTTAAATGAGATAATCTAGAAAATATTTATCTCTTTAGAACTAATATTTTTTGAGTAATGCATAACTAAAATTAGTTACTACTTGCTCTTTATTAACATTTTTAGAAGATTTTTATCAGTCAATTAAATAGTTAAGAAATACATTGTTAAGAACTGCCTAATTCCTTCTCATTAACAGGAAACAATGTTTAGAAACATTTATTGTTCATTTGACCATACTGTTTGGTCAGTATGGCTCAATTCTTTCTCTTCCTGAAAGCCATGTCTGTCAGCAGCTCATTCTCATTGCTAAACACTACGAAGAACTGTGAAGAACCGTGGAATTTTTCCTACTTGCAAGATAAGTTAACTTGCTACAGTTCCATGAAAACTGACAAAAGACAGAAGATTTTTGAATCAGAGATGAAAGACTCATAGCACAAGCAGCAAAATGACAGCATACTTGCACATGCAGTGAGTTGCTTTATAGAAGAGGAACCTGGGGCTGATGATGCAGTACAATACTTTTTCTTTTTCTTTTTCTTTTTTTTTTTGTAAGCATCAAACATTGTAGCAAACAATAAGTGAATGAGTTACCTCCCCCTTTGTAGCAAACAGATACACGTAATCACTTTGTGGTCTTCTGAACCTACTTATTTGCCTCTGTACTAGATGCAGAAATTTCTCTGTGTTAAGACAAGCTTTGCAGTCTGGAATACTGAACAGAACGTGTTGGGTTGCTCGGAGCCATAGTAGACTTCCTATTCCAGTATACACTTACAAAAATAAAACTAAACCAGCAAAATTATGACTAATTAGTAAATCGAGAGACTAAGTAAAATAGTTACAATAACTGGAAAATAAATTACACAGCCGAAACGAAGAAGCCAATCAACTTCTCATAGCCTTTTTTCTTCCTTTCTAGCCTCCCTTTTGACTTTGGCAGAGTCTCCAATGGTGACATCTAATTGGGGAGGAAAAAGCAGGGGAAAAGGAAATAATCCCCCAGTTGTCTCTAAATTCCTCTTGTTTCTGACGCTAGTTAGGGAGTACAGAATCTTACCCTAAAAAGAAGATTAAAATATCAACAAAATAAGTCAAACTGAACATTTTAAATTACCAAGTAAAACTGTATGGCATAAAGTAACAGCAATTCTCTTATTATCCAAGAATGAGAAGAAAACGGTACCTACACAGGCTCAGGTCTAGTTCTATTGCAATGTGTCTAAGAATCTTCTGGTTAGCTCAGATTACATAAATCATGTTAAGACTGCTCTTATTATTTTGGGAAGAGGGTTAATGTGAATGTTAACAATATTTTAACAACTGTCTAGGATGAATTTAATTTTTTAATTCCTAAATCTATCAGATACAAATGTTGATGAATGTGGTCAAAATTATATAATATTAGATTATACCAATCTAAGTCACAGTCATTTATTAACTTAAAAGCATAGCTATCTAGAATTTTAATATACAATAAGGCATTAGCATTTAGAAAATTTAATTATTTTGATAGATGAGTTGAAGCTTAATGAAATGTGATTAGTACAGAAGAATGCAATCAAGAGTTGGACTGGAAACGAGAGTCCTGGCACTCAATCTAAACATATTTGCATCGTAGCATGACTTATGTCAAGTCTTTCAACCTACCCGTATAACAACAAAACAAAACAAAACAAAACAAAACAAAACAAATACACAGACAAAACTGAACAAGATGAGCAGGATAATTGTTAAAATAATATATAATTGAGAGTTGCAGGTTAACCTTATCTTTACCTGGCAATAATTTATAATTTTTTACTTCTATTGCTTCCTTTTCTTTGTGACAGGTCTCTATCAAGATGATACTTTGGAAGATCACAACTACATTAAAATTAGCTCCAGAGTGTTATCTTTACTAATTTTTATTAATACTGCAGGGACAACCTGGGAGTAAAACAAAGACGAAGTCCTGTTATTGACCTCACAGGTGGCAGGTAGACACAGAGAGAAAAGGGGAAACTTTGTGATGTATTTCTTAACTTTGCAAACTAATATATTTGTGGTAATGCTGTAAAAGAAATTCCGGGGATAAGAATATTGAAAGGATAACACCCTGCCCAAGGAGGATCAATAACACTTTTCTTACTTCTAATGGCTCAGTCACTGAAAAACTAGCCAAGTTTTACTTTCATGTGCTTCCTGGTGTTGCTAACCTAAAGATAAAATGCCTTACCTAGTGTTTCCTAAACAATTTTTAACTGAAGTGGTTTATAGTGTTTGTCTGTCTTAGCTTTATCCCATGTCCAAACTCTACTCATCCCTCCCAACCCCCCCACCCCCCCACTGCTGACACTCCACCCCTCCAGACTCCAGGCCACACAACAGGATATGCTAGGGGTTGTCTGAATCTACTTCCTCCAAGGGCTTTAGACATTGTTATTCTGCAAGATCTACAGGCCCTTCTTATTGGCATCTTCAGTGTATGGAAGGCAGGAGTACAGCCAGCATTGAAAATGATCACTTTCTAGAAATCTAGTGATTATTGACTAAAGATTCTAGGAAAAGACATGGTTATAAGATGTGTTGTTCTATGTTCATGTCAAAAAATTTTTAAAGATAAATTTAACCTGACCAGAAAATAAATTATTGTTTCCATGTTTATTCACACTATGGGTAAGACTTGCATTTCCTGTCATTGTCAACAAAGAATCACAACATTAAGAACCTTTGAAAGAGTCATTGGAAGCCAATATTCATGGATGGCACTATAAAAAAAATGAAGAATCATGATTCATGATGCAATCAGTGTTAAATAAATTATATTCAAAAACCATAGAGGAAAGACTTTCTATATTTTTCATGACACTGTACTAATAGCATTGCTATTTTTTTCTCTTGATGGAAAATATGAAATCAGCTAGGATGGTGCATTTAATAATAACCATAAAAAATTCCTGGACATTAACAGGAAGAAATGGTCCATGGATAATACAAAAAAAAAAAAAAAATCTCCTTGTGCACTGATTAGACAATAAATTGAATACAGAAAGTTCTCACGTGGAAGTATCTCTTTATACGTTATTCTGAATCTACATAGATACTTCCCTATACCCAACAAGATATATTTTATGTTGCAATCAAACCATTCCTATAGACAAGAGTTTTTTCAAATATATTTCCCTGGAATCCTGCACAACCGATAAGAAGTTAAAAGGTAGATTTTTGGAAAAGTACTCCTGGAAAAGACAAGTTTAATTGCTTCAGTGCCTTGATGCAGTTGCCACTGCTCACATCTCAGTCCAATAAAGACTGATTAGAACCAGCTGCTTGCTATTTCTAATCTCCTCTCTTACCCAGGGTTCTATGCATATGGTGGGAAGAAGAAAGTTTGGTAAGCTGAAACTATTATGAGTTTAGTAGTGAAACAACAACTTAGAAAAAAATAGTGTTATTTGTGATATATCTATATGACAATGAAATCAACAGATGACAACCACAGTTCCCAAACTATGCGCAGCAAACTCATGGGGGATCAGCATAATATTTTAACTTTCGTGGAAAAACACAGCAATACTCAACATTTGTCAGACACAGAGTGAACTGAACTACTAACAATATTGACATTTTATTGGGCCACATTCTTTTTGATGACATGATAACTTGCTAAGCTATGTTTCCTGCCATGGCATGATAAAAAGTAGGTACCATATGAAAATCAATGTGAAAGAGGAAATGAGTGTGTGAGTGCTTGATCTGATTTAAGGGCTTGCAGAGACAAACTGGTGCACACAACCAATTTGTAAGTAATGTGGTTACTTAAGAATAAACTAAAAATATAATTTTGTTCTTTCAGTTTTTGTTGTTAAGACATAAATACTTATTAAGCTGTTTGGTATTAGCTACTAAAGAAATGGAACCATTTGGTATTTTCTTTGGCCTAGGACATGCAATGAAAAAATTACTAACATGCTAAGAGTGTTATGAATACAAATGTTTGCTAACCTCCCAAGCTTTGAGAGAAGAGGAACTATTTTGGACAATTTTTTCATATGATAACTTACATTCTCTTGAGCCATTACTTCTTGGAGATCTGATTATATAAGTAAAAATTTTCAGGTCTCATCTGAATCATACCGATATTTTTTAAATTTTCAGTGTGTATTTAGGCACCTAGACAGTGATTACTATAAGGATAAGGTTTTATTACTTTAACAAAAATAGAAATTTGAAGAATAAAAAAAAAATTATATATAAATTGGGTTTAAGACACTGATATGTGCCCCAAATTTGATATTGATATGAAATTTGTACCTTCTTAGTGTCTAAGAACTAAGTCAATATGAAAAAGAAAATCAGTGAAATGTGATGCAGTTGAACTGCTTTCTTAAGATGGACATGTCTTAAGCAGGTTTGTGACAACCCTTACAATATTACAACCTGATTCTGCCAAATTCTCCATTCCCAAGTGGATCATCTGACCTCAGCAAAGTAGACTTGTGGTTTAAGTTTTAGCACCTTGGGAGTTTTGTTTTACTCTAATATATGTCACTCTGCTTGTTGCTCAGGGGTAAAAAAATCATTGTTTTAAGGAGGTATACTAACAGCACAACCAAAATGAATAGTAATGGATAAAAATGGTAAAGAAGCTCAGTGAGAAAGGTTTTCTCCTGGCTCCATTTTATCCCCTAAAGGATTTTGGCACATTTTAACATGAGGTAATAAAATGAAGCAGCTATTCATTTTTCTAAATACATCAAAAACTAATTTTGTTATAATTAAAACATATTTTTATGATTTTGATTACAAAACATCTCAAATATTTTTAGTTAAAGATAACTTCTTTATGCTGTAGTTTTTAATAGCTATCTGTAAATGTGACATAAAA
>NW_011888785.1:21137317-21142844 GCF_000151845.1 Pteropus vampyrus | reverse complement strand
GAAAGTTTGGTAAGCTGAAACTATTATGAGTTTAGTAGTGAAACAACAACTTAGAAAAAAATAGTGTTATTTGTGATATATCTATATGACAATGAAATCAACAGATGACAACCACAGTTCCCAAACTATGCGCAGCAAACTCATGGGGGATCAGCATAATATTTTAACTTTCCTGGAAAAACACAGCAATACTCAACATTTGTCAGACACAGAGTGAACTGAACTACTAACAATATTGACATTTTATTGGGCCACATTCTTTCTGATGACATGATAACTTGCTAAGCTATGTTTCCTGCCATGGCATGATAAAAAGTAGGTACCATATGAAAATCAATGTGAAAGAGGAAATGAGTGTGTGAGTGCTTGATCTGATTTAAGGGCTTGCAGAGACAAACTGGTGCACACAACCAATTTGTAAGTAATGTGGTTACTTAAGAATAAACTAAAAATATAATTTTGTTCTTTCAGTTTTTGTTGTTAAGACATAAATACTTATTAAGCTGTTTGGTATTAGCTACTAAAGAAATGGAACCATTTGGTATTTTCTTTGGCCTAGGACATGCAATGAAAAAATTACTAACATGCTAAGAGTGTTATGAATACAAATGTTTGCTAACCTCCCAAGCTTTGAGAGAAGAGGAACTATTTTGGACAATTTTTTCATATGATAACTTACATTCTCTTGAGCCATTACTTCTTGGAGATCTGATTATATAAGTAAAAATTTTCAGGTCTCATCTGAATCATACCGATATTTTTTAAATTTTCAGTGTGTATTTAGGCACCTAGACAGTGATTACTATAAGGATAAGGTTTTATTACTTTAACAAAAATAGAAATTTGAAGAATAAAAAAAAAATTATATATAAATTGGGTTTAAGACACTGATATGTGCCCCAAATTTGATATTGATATGAAATTTGTACCTTCTTAGTGTCTAAGAACTAAGTCAATATGAAAAAGAAAATCAGTGAAATGTGATGCAGTTGAACTGCTTTCTTAAGATGGACATGTCTTAAGCAGGTTTGTGACAACCCTTACAATATTACAACCTGATTCTGCCAAATTCTCCATTCCCAAGTGGATCATCTGACCTCAGCAAAGTAGACTTGTGGTTTAAGTTTTAGCACCTTGGGGGTTTTGTTTTACTCTAATATATGTCACTCTGCTTGTTGCTCAGGGGTAAAAAAATCATTGTTTTAAGGAGGTATACTAACAGCACAACCAAAATGAATAGTAATGGATAAAAATGGTAAAGAAGCTCAGTGAGAAAGGTTTTCTCCTGGCTCCATTTTATCCCCTAAAGGATTTTGGCACATTTTAACATGAGGTAATAAAATGAAGCAGCTATTCATTTTTCTAAATACATCAAAAACTAATTTTGTTATAATTAAAACATATTTTTATGATTTTGATTACAAAACATCTCAAATATTTTTAGTTAAAGATAACTTCTTTATGCTGTAGTTTTTAATAGCTATCTGTAAATGTGACATAAAACGAGTGTAAAACCAATGTACATTGCAATTGAGAGCTTATAATTAAGACATGGATAGAAATAGAAACAATGAGAAGTATCTATTTTTACCTATTTTATTATCCGACTCAACAATTTTCTTTTTGGTATGACTTTCTGGTGAATGGGAATGGTCTTCATTTTTAGGCAAAATGAATTTTCAATGAGAATATAAGGGGCTCTGTGAGTAAAATTGTCAGGTGAAGGGTGCTTTTCCTGGGGGCGGGCGGGGGCGAATATTCCTGTAGATTTTTCCTTAGAGAAAAAACAGTGTCAGATTGGCATTAGAATGTCCCATCATTACCGTGCACATTAATGAAAGATTAGAAAGATGGATTAAATAGAAACATGAAAAATTGTCTTTGAGTTTCAATGATGTCATAACCATGGTGTTGTCAAAGCATTGCAACATACACAAAATATGGTGTAAAGAGCATTTGAAAATCTTTAGTTCCTAAGTAGTTTCCTTTTCTCTTCCTTCTCCTCCTAATTCTCAAATTCCTTCTTCTGAAAAAGAAATCTAATTAAATGTTAGCTTAATGGACGGATCATGGTTGGAGTCAGACCAGGGTGTAGATCAGATTCTCATGTATATAGTATTGGGGAAGGTATTTAACCTGATGATGATTTGAACAGAACAAATATGAATACAAAATTATTCTCTGATGTTTAATAGATTAGTTCAGATAATCTACACAGATTTTTCAATATAATTTGTTTCTTCTCTCTCTCTTGCACTTATTTCCTAGCTCTGTCTGCCTGTTCAATTTCTGTAATATGTCTAAGCCTCAATGTCTTCAAATATTATACTCTGAGTAATAATAATACCTATTTTTAAGATTGTTTTGACAAATAGTTATAGCCCGATACAATACAAAGTAAAGGGCCTCCATAGGGAAAGCATTTTATGTTAAATATTAGTATTATTATCATTACTCCTTCTGTTATTATCAGGAGTAATACACCTTTCTTCTTGTATATGTATGCCTCACTCACAGTATATGGTATACAGTGAAGCTTCTTTCAGTTTTTGGCAAAATAAATTCATTGTAAAATTAATTACTTAGTGAAGTAAGGATTAAACTTGGAATCATTTAAGTGTCTAAAAATTTCAAAAGAACCTTTATGAGATAATTTATACTTTAATGAAAAGTCTGGGATTCAGATGTATTTTCTTTAATGAGCGAGTGCCCTGTATGAAAGTGGCAGATCCCAGTGAGATCTATGTGTCTATGTGTCTGCAAGGCAGGCAGAATAATTTAGGAATGGTTCTCTACCCACAGGGAGATTTCATATACTCATCACTTTCCTCTAGTCTGATATACGGGCAGTTCCTGCTAATATCCTTATTCTTGGCTCACTCGAATGATTGCTTTGGCAAAAATAAGGCCATAACTCAGTGTTGCCAGACAGGCCATGCTCTCCATGCTCTCGGAAGAGGGCCTGAGCCTGTTTATGACACATGTCATGTCTGAGGTGAGTTCGAGATTTCCTTGGAATTTCACAAAAGAGGCAAAGTCCATAGTAGTATTTAGCAATTGTTTGAAGTGGGGGAAAAAAAAAGAACACTTGCCTTTCATAATGTCAGATGACAGCACATAATGCAGTGTCTGAAAATAAAGTCCACTGAATTAAAAAAAAAAAATGGAAGAATTTAGTATAAAAATGATGTTCTAATTCAAGAAGAATACATCCAAAACTTGAGGTTTCATATCTGAAAAGAGATCAGCCCTAAACTTTGGACTCTTCAACTTTGTTTATTTATTTATTTTGTAATTTTAAAATGTTAACACAATGACTCTTATGCTGACTAATGAATAATAGCTGGTACCTTGCCTGGATTTTGTCCAGGCTTCTTATGAACAGTAAAATTGGAAAACACAGTATAAACTTTTTCATGGTATTTGGACAGCATTTTGTCAGACACATCATTGAAATAGCTGTCTACATTTCAAAATCAATTTCATTCAATTGAAGTTAAAAAGTTTTTTATTAATATTTTTCCTGAAAATTTAAGACTTAAGAGCATTTCTGCAACCCATTTCTCTGAACAAGAATTTGAAATAAAGCAATTGTGATGCCTCTGGGCACTGGGGGGATACTCATGATCTCAGCCTCTCAAACCTCATAAGCTCTAAGAAATAAGATGAGCAGCAGTTAAAGATAAATGTGTAAAACAGAATTTTGTATCTGACATCCATAAAAGCATGTCAAAATACACTGTTAACATACTTGCTTCAAAATTTTGAAATCTAACTGAAATCACAAAAAGTTTGTTTTAAAATTATTTTCCTGTGGTAGATTTCTTAAGTGGATGGAAATCATGCAATTGTGTTTTTTGAGGAGTCTAGAGATGTCAATGTGATAATATATAATGGTTTAAAATAGAATATTAAATGTGAGTTTCTTAAAGACAAATCATCTATTACTCATATATGCATACACAGCACATATCAAAATCCCTGGTCAATAACAAATACACAAAGTATGTTTATTGAATTTAACTAAATTGAGTCATACCCCTTCACTATAGAGTAAAAAGAATACTAGATTTGAAATGGAGGACAGTGACTTTTAAACTAACATGTACAAGAATACCTTGAAGAGCTTGTTAAAATAGTTTCCCTTCTCTCTCTCTCTCTCTCTCTCTCTCTCCTCCCCTTTCATTCCTTTCTCTCTCTCCACTCCACTCTACACTGATACATATATATTTTTTCACTAGGACTAAATAAAGCAAAAGAAAATTTCAAAAATAAAATGGAAAGGAAGGTAAAAAAAAAAAGTGGTAAAGAAAACACTAGGTACTGAGAAAAAAACTAGGTCCTGTCTCATAAGCAGCCAAACAAACAAACAAAAAATTCACATATCTATTTTATTTAAACTAGAATATAAGACATTGGCAAAGGTGAAGAAGAAGAAACTTCTTTAAAGACCCTATGTAACAAGTCAGGGGCCTTTTTCTTTCTGGACATTTCACTCTAATTCAAAATAGTATTATAAAATAACTGTATTCTTATAGGTGAGACGATAGCTCCTATTATAATATTTTCTTAGAAATCTTCCCTTTCAATTCTCATGTAGAGCCAACCTCAGAGAATAATCTGAGGAAGAGAAAGGAAGACAGAGTGTTATTAAGGTAGCAGAGGCTCACAACACAACACTCACTCTCCCAGTACCTTCCAGGACACAGACATGATGTGTGTGTTTATACCTAGATTACACTTGGTCATGGGCTAAGATTATTTTGCAAAAACCAAAGTTTCCATGCTTTGTTTGGTTTGCAAGTTATGTAAGGTGACTACTTAGAACACATGTTAAATTTATTTTGCAGACTTTGAAATATAGTGTGCCCTACAGGGATTTAAGCTGTATTCTGATGATTGTCTGGTTTTACAAATCCTCATAAATCCTGAGCTCACCAAATATAACATACCATGCCAGCCTGCTGTCGGCTGCTCCAAACTGGTTCTGAGATGTAGTTAGCAGTTAAAGTTACTTTATGTGAGTGAGTAAAAGTTAAGTGTAAGTAAAAGTTGGCTTTTGGTTAAGTGTTTCATGTGACATAATTATTAGTTTCAAACTCATCAAGCAAATATCTCATCCATATGCATGCATATTTTTATGTTATATTTAGCTACATTTAATTAGCTGAAAATGTTTTATGGCACATTTTATAGCCAGTAATTTCTTTCTCTTTATTAAAAATTCTCAGTTGTGAAAAAAATTAACATTCTCTAAATAATGGCTAAATCTACAGATCCTAGTTAACTGTATCATGGGTGTTTATTTTAGCTGCCTTATTTTCTCTAATAGCTGATGTGACCTCAGTATCATTCTTTCCCAGTAAAGCCAATACAGTTGTGCCAACGACAGATCCCAGACTTTACAGGGAAGTGAAATTAATAGAAAAGCATGTTACTGCACAGATAGGCATTTTTGGGGTGAATTTTTTGCTCAATTCATTGGAGGCAAATGATGTCTTTCAAATTAAATTGATATTTAATTAAT
>NW_011888785.1:21099338-21137267 GCF_000151845.1 Pteropus vampyrus | reverse complement strand
ATTTCTTTCTCTTTATTAAAAATTCTCAGTTGTGAAAAAAATTAACATTCTCTAAATAATGGCTAAATCTACAGATCCTAGTTAACTGTATCATGGGTGTTTATTTTAGCTGCCTTATTTTCTCTAATAGCTGATGTGACCTCAGTATCATTCTTTCCCAGTAAAGCCAATACAGTTGTGCCAACGACAGATCCCAGACTTTACAGGGAAGTGAAATTAATAGAAAAGCATGTTACTGCACAGATAGGCATTTTTGGGGTGAATTTTTTGCTCAATTCATTGGAGGCAAATGATGTCTTTCAAATTAAATTGATATTTAATTAATACATTGAAAAAATTTGTAGTTAAAGTCAAAACATTGAACATTAGCAAATTGTAACATCTATTTTTATCCCATTAATAATAAAAGAAGTGGTTTGCAAAAATGACCATTTCAAGAAAGATCAGAGAGTGTGTGAGCAATCTGGGATATGTGAGAAGAATGGGCAGAGAAGGTAAGCCAGATTATGACCTCCAGCCTATGGCAATGTAAAGATTTTTCCCAATTCTGAATGAGGAAAGGTTAGATGAAACTTGTTAGCAGAAAAACAGCATACTGTATTTATTATTGTATATATCATTACCTCAACTATATAATAAACTACATATTTCTTTGTTTTTTAGGATTTTTAAAAATCTTTACCAAATCCTGGTAACTACATAAAAAAGTTGGACCAGTGGGGCCAAAGCATACATTTGAGATTCAAGATTTTATTGTGCGAATTAGGAAGATGAGAAAGGCAACATCCTTTCAGGTGGACTTAGCCCAGTTGTGTGTCCGTATTAATAAGAGTTGAGGAAGCACTAGACTAAGAATTAGGCAGTTTGTCTTCTTCAACCCTTAGTGTTGCATCTGCCCAGCTTTGGGTAATCTAGACTGGGCATGTAGGCTAGGCAGATAAATTGTCTTCTATTTATAAAACTGACATTTTCCTTGCTTTAAGAGGTAGACTTAGTCAAATTAAACAATTCACAAGGCCTTAGTTTCCTAATATAAGTATAATAGTTGTACCTAATTAATAGAGTTGAGGAAGGATTGATTAAATTGATACATGTAAAGTGCCATGAATAGTTCTCAACATATATGCACAAGAATCATAACAAGGGTGGTCAAGAGCATAACTCTACTAGAACTTGACTGTGTGGGTTCAAATCAAGACCCCCCCCACATACTAATGGCGTGATCTGACTTCTCCAAGCCTCAGTTTTCTTATGCATATAAAGGATATAGAAATAATAGCTACCTCATCAAGACATTTTGGGGGATTAATTGAGAATGTATATGTAAAACACTTAAAATAGCTCTGTAAAATATAGCTATGTTTATTTAACTATCATTATGAAATAATTATAAAATTATGTATCTTTACTCCCTATATAAAGTAGTTTTTATTTTATTTAAATAGTGTATTTTAAAACTTTTCTTATCATATTTACTTATGAGTAAAATTGTTAAAAAGGAGAATCTAGATTCTTGAGTTAGTGCTCAAAAGAAACTGAAGTGTTCAGAAAAGTTTAATGTATAAAGAAAAGCATCTGCAAGGTATATAATTATTACTGTCATGATATAATAATGTTACACATTCTGCAAAAATAAAACCTTCTAGAAAGAATCTTCAGTGAAGTGATATAATATTGGAAGTATATCCTGATTAGTAAAAAAAGAAAAATAATTCTATTTCCTATGTAAACATACAAAATATGTAAAAATTAAGGTGATACGTTGCTCATTCTGAGAATTTTTGTTTTATATTATTTACAATCATGTAATTTTTGAAATACATAATTTCTCTAAAGGAAGGTGGTTTCAATCATGTGATTTTGGTGATTCTAGACACTGTGAACAAAAATTGACTAATCATTTGTAATTATTTAACATGAAATATTCCATTAGATGTGTCCGCAAGATGCAGAGCTTAGGAAGCAATCACCTATTTCTCTAATTTCTCAATCTCTTTTTGTGCTTTAGAAGTCTCTTTGGGAAACAAATTAAGTTTGGGCTCCTAAGAATTCTTCATTTATTCTCCTTCAATTGTTTCCTTCCTTTCCTTTGCTGCTGTCACCAACCCATACCTAACAATAGTTACTTTCCATTAATGTCCTTAATACAGTATCTCTTACGAATGCATTTTTTTCTTTCTTTTAATTATTTATTATTATTTATGCCTATAGCACCTGGTCTTCCTAAGTGGTCTCCCATCCAAGTACTAACCAGGCCTGCCCCTTCTTAGCTTCCGAGATCAGTCGGAATCGGGCTTGTTCAGGGTGGCATGGCCGTAGACCATGGACTGTGGCTCCACTGGGGTGTGAACTTAGGACTTCTGCATGTAAAGTAGATGTGCTAACCACTACGCTATGGAACCATGCCTCTCTCTCTCTTTTCTTTTCTTTTCTTTTTTTTTTTTACCGGCAGAAAAGAAAAGCTTTATCAGAAGGGATAGTAAACTTCCAGACGTGGAAGCAGGCCTGAGCAAGAGAAGTGTGGCTCAAAGACCTATGAGTGCATTCTTAAGATCCACTAGTTTCTGACAGCCTGCTTCATAATTAGCTTCATGCACATTTTATATATTTTATGCTGGTCTTTCCAGTGCTCTTTATACTTTAAAAAGAAAATATGTTCCACTGGTAAACTGTAATAATGGTGTCAAATGGCAGTTTCCAATGGAGGGAGAATGTGCTCATGGAAACATTTTTGGGAGGCATTCATTTTCCAACAGATTAAAAAGTAAATAATCACCTAAAGGTATATGCATAATAAATATTTAGCATGAATATGAATAACTATATGCCTTATTCATAGCAGTTTTCCTCATTATGCTGTATGTCTCTTGTCCATCTGTTCTCCATTTTGCAATGCTAATCCAGATGGTTCCTTAATGCATGGGACTGCAGAAGTTTATAGGTGGAGAAGAGTGCAAGGTAGTCCTGTTACATTAATCCGATTTTATGTTAGTTTCAAAATGAGAAGAGTGTTCTGCAAAGCCAAAAGGAATACTTTCCTATAAAAAGACAAAATGGTATTGAAAATTTTCTTTAGGCAGCATTAACATTTTTTTTTTTCTGGGATTGATTTTGATTCATAGCATAAAGAAGAAATTAATGATTTTGCAGAAAGGTTTTTCTAATGCAATATGTTCGTGATAAGGCAGTGGGTTAACCAACAGAAGAAAATTGGGATGTAGGGTTCCAATGTATATGAACATGAGGAAAACTGATCCTCACATTCATATACAGTATTTGGCCTATTCAGATTCGGTGGTGAATTATACCTCTTGGCTTTTTCCATGTTTTTGGGCTCTTATAAAATGCAAAGGAAGCCATGCCTGGCTTTTCAAAGCAATAGTTAATTGAACATTTGAAATTAATGTTATCAAACAAAATAATGTTTATTTGATCCTAAATTTTTAATCTTGCAGTTTTAAACATGTATTAATAAGTTAATGATCATCCTATTAACAATAATCTCCTTTTAGGAATTGTATGTAAAACATACCATTTGATATGTAGGCTCAATTTGCTCTGGGTGAAGATATTTCTGCATGAGAGAGTTGCTATAATACCTGAAATTTAATCTTATTTCCAAAAATTATATTATCTTGGGAAAACTATGTATTATTATTGAGCCACTGTTTTTTCTGTGTTGAATAGTCTGAAGTTAATGTATTTAATCACAGCTAGTATGAAATCATGTGTCTTGAATGAGGTATGCCTAAGCAAAATGGTCTCATGAAGTTTGTTTGATAATAAAATTTTTTTGAAAATAATTTATTTTTCAAATTTAGTAATGCTTTGTCACTAAAGCCATTTTTATTTTATTTGTAGGAAAAATATAAGCCTAATATGAAAAGTCCTTTAATCATTCTAAGGCATCCAAAAATATTTTGTACATGTAACCTACTGTTTTTTTTTAAGAGGAAAAAAATGTATAACCTTAGGATTTTGAGGGAGTATACCAAAGCAATCTACAAGCATGTGACTAATACAGAAGTTGTCATATGTAGCCTTCAGAAGATATCATTCTACCTCAGAATATATGTATTTTCCATACCAAAAAATAAGTACCATTTAGATTTCTTATCAATTACATATTTTCCCCAAAACTTAAAGTGAAATTAAAAGAAAAATGTACATTGTTATCCTATAAGGAAACATACTTTTTCTTATGTTTACAACCAACATTATCTTTTGCAACAGTTAGTGCTAAATTAGTACAGGTTTTAAAAAATATGTTAATTCTTATTGTAAAGATTTTACTTGCATAAAATCAGAGTTTAAGCATCATGCCACCTCATTGTATGAGCTCTTCCTAGGACCCGGACAGAGGCCCTAGCAACATATTCACATGGTCTTTTGTTTTACTAAAAGTTTACAAAGTAAGTTATTTCAATTAAAATCATTTGAGATTGTTGTCTCTTAATCCAACTTCTGTGTAGAGTAGCTTTGGAGTAGTCATGGTATTTCTTGAATCTGCCTAAGAGGAAGTATGAGATATATTTTGTTTGGATTTAGTAGAATACCTTTTAGGCAATTGCTCTGTGATTTGACAATGACTTCTGTACATAGCTAATTTATTGCTTACTATTCCCTTGCAGGAATGTTTCCCAGAAGTGCTGTGCTAACTTGTCCAACATTGTGGCATGGAGATAAAAAGCCAAAGATTGTATCAAGGTATGAATAACAATGAATAACATGTCCTATAGCACCCATGTCTTGATGTGTGTGAGGAGTGAGGAAGGTACAAAGTGTGAAATGTGTAGAGTCAGTTGCTGATCTCTAAACAATTTCTTTCATTGACTGACACTCAAGTTAAAACAAAATTCTTTCCTTCAGTCATACTCAAATATGCCCTCAACTTAAAACAGTATAATAATAATAATAATAATAAAGTTTCTATCATCTGTGTTAAAGACAATTGCAACTCTACAGAAACTACTATGAAAAATTATCATATGAAAAGTTAAAGTTTTGAGCCAAAAAACTGTAGGGCAAAAATGTATCATAAAACTTCCAGATAACTAAATTAAAAACACATTTACATTATTTTTCTGGATTTTTAATTCGTGCTGTATATGTCAGCTTTTGAAAATTATTGTGATTTATTTTTTTATTCTAAATATAGCTTCATTTTCATACTGAAATTTAAATTCACGATTTTGTATTTTTAAAGAGACTCCCCCAAATTATATAAGCTATAAATCTCATAAAACTGGATCTGCCTCACTTAATAAATAGTAATTAACTAATATCTCTCTTGGTTACATCATTACTGAAAACATGTATGTGAAAAATAAAATTTACATCTGTAATCTAATTTCTGCCTGAAGAAGTTTTAGCCAATAGTTATACAAGAAGAATTCTAATTCTAATAACAATGACTATTTACCAGGTACTGTTTTACCTATACTAATTTATTTGTTACTGTAAATTCATAAGACAAACTATATAATGTTATCATCTCTGTTAAATAAACGAGAAAACTGATGCACAGAGAAGATTAGTGATGTGCTCAAGCTCATATAGCTGGTAATCTGAATCCAGTCTACTTTATATAGACTACCTCTCAAGGTATTCTCCTTCATCTAGTAGCAGATCCTCAGATTTTAGACATGCTGAGAAGAACTTAACCAGGAGATTCAGGATTCACTTGTATATATATTTTGAATATTCAATGAGATGATTCTGCTACATTTTTTAGATGACAAGTAGAATAGTAATATGTTTGCAAGAACAGACTATGAAAAATTGAAATCAGAATTCTTTTTAGAATGATTTTGGCGTTTTTTTTTTCCTACCATTTTCTCACTATGGTGTCTCCATAAAATTATATGTTCATCCTAGAAATGGATAAACTTACATCTAATGTGCTAGAGAAAGTATCTAAGCACTCTCAACAGTCTTGATTAGACAGTGAGTACTCAATAATGATTCAAGTAGTACCTGTTTAACCTTTGAAACATAGTTCTGGTTTCAAAATTTATAAATTGAAAACAGCAACAACATATGGCATATTATTTAGATATATTTGTATAAGTAAAAAAATAAACACTTAGAAATAATAATAAGATGCAAAATGGTGGTTATCTCTGTGATGGACACTGGGGAAGAATAGGAGATAGAAGGGTTAGGTACATGTGAACTGCCAATCGTATATATGGCAGTTTGATTTAGTTTAGGGTTAACTGGTGGGTTCTTGAGTGTTCATTACTTCAGTAAAAACAAACAAATGGGATTCAAAGTTAAATTCAAGTGAAACTAGAGAGTATGTTATCTAGGCATATACATTTGTGTTCTAAAATTATCTTTTAAAGGGTTATGCATGATGACAGTGTGTTATGAACCAAGGGGTATGTTTTTGTGTACTTGGGAAGCTTCTAATTTAGGCCATTCCTACCACAGTTGGTTGGATAGACTTACATAATTTTCTTCCTGTGTTCTTAGTGCTAATTCAGCCCTTAGATTCTTTATTTAATTACCCACAACCTAGGAGAAATCCTTGAAAGAGGAAGACATTTATTTTTGTATGCATCCCTGATGCCTCAGGCCTTGTATGAAACATAATAAGCAGGCGTTTTATGCTTAACCAATGAATTAATGCTGGCTATTATGTTCATTAGGTATATCATTTATTATTTAGTAACTCAAGTTTCTCTCGGTATATAATCATTGTAACGTATTTACCATGTAGTAATATGAAGAGCCTTTAATAAATCTGATCTGTTCTTTGCATCTTAAAATGTCTTTAAATTTCCACTCTTCTATTAAAATTATGTAGAACTTAATAAATTCTTGAGTTATTTTTAGATCAAAGAAACATATAGTTTAGTATGTGGAAATGACTACTGTGAAAATTAATAGCCACATAGTTAGCTAGGCCAATATGAAGAAAATCAATTAATTAGATTTCTCAAATCCTATTACTCTCCTCTGTTTTCCATTTCCCAGTCCTTTTGCTTTGAAGACAACCTATTGTTAGTACCCTTATAATATAAATCCTGGATATGTATCAAAAACAGGATGTAATTTTGTAGCCCTATGAAAATATTATTTAGACTGTGTTGGTTTTGGATACTTCTCATTAAAATTCAAAGTTAGAGCCATCACATGAATAAGATAAGTGTGTTGCTATTAAGATTTTATGATTATGAGTGAGGTTTTTTTTCTGAAATTCTTGACTTCTGATCAAATTGGTTATGCTTGAATTATTTTCTCTTGTATGACTTAGTATCAACTTTCTCTTATACATTTAATTAAAACTTTGGTGTTCTGCTTTAAAATTCAACTTCCCTTCTGTAATCAGAAAAAAATGATAATTATTGGAAAGCCTATCAAGCCTTCCCTTAGGCATACATGGAGGCCACAATTTTCTTTAATCATCATTTATTAATACCTTAAATCCAAATATTATCAAGTAAGCATATGTATGCATATAAATCAATGTCTTAGTCAAAATCTTTAAATTTTTGCAAGGAACAGTATTACATAAAGTATATGCCACAAGCAAAATATGTTTTTCATTTCTTTCCAACTCTTCATTTTCTTCTTCACATTTAAAGTCTTTCAAAACTCTTTCCATTTCTTCCTTGACTCAAGCCTCAGGGTTCCACTGTTTGTTAGATAATCATACCTTCCCATTAATTTTTGTAAGTGGTAACTCTCAACATTTTCAACAGAATTATTTTTTTTCTCTTATAGTCCAAAGGTAAAATTAATGAAGTTTCAGGCATTCTAGCAAGCCATCCTAGAAAGCAATTTTCTGGTTAAAGAAGTATCTAATATTAAAATAATTACTATAATCCTGGACGGTTATACAACAAAGAGAAAGAGAATAATGCTAGCTTTATGTCCTTGGAGGGGCAATTCTGACAGTGAATTTGTAAGCGTAAGTTCTGGTGTGATGTAGAAAACCCTGTAATAATAAAACTCTCATGGTAAATAATTCTGGCTCTTTAGTGGCAGGCAAAGTGCAGGAAGTGCTAAATATAGGCGGTCCATATCCCTATTGAATTAACCTGGTTTTAGTGATATGGGAACAACATAAAAAGAAAAGTCAGGGGTTAAATATACTTATGCTGGGCTTTCAAACTGTAAATGTGAAAGCAATTATGGAAAGGCCATCATCTGAATCATTTAACAGATGAAGAAGGAAGTATTTGGTACTATTCTTTAGGGAGTTATGTTTCATGTGTGAAAGCATTGGAGGAATAAGATGAGCTAGTGGGCATTTTTCAATTTTAGGTTCTATAATATTATGATTCATTTCTAGCTTCCTTTGGAAATAAAAATGGTTTATTTTGGGGCCCACAGAGCTTTTTTTTTCCCCTAGAACTGAGTTTTACGCTACTCAGTGTTCTCAGACAGTGCCTATCTGGGACATAAGACATTTAAGCAACATAGCAGAATGACTATAGTTTTATGGCTCCATAGTCAGAAGATCAATCAAAATTTATTTTCCATCAAGTTATTTGGTCAACTGTGATAACCAAGACACAACATTGTGTATAATTTGATTTTCTTGTTGCACAAATTTCAATTATGCCATTAAATTTATTTTAAATAAAAATAGCATTAGAAGTACATGAAATGGGATAGATTTGTGATGGAATAATAGAGTGGAAACAAAGGTATTATTTTTTTCTTTCTCTTTCTTCATCATAAATTAGACAATATTTTTACAATATAAAACCTTTTTAAAAGATCCACTACTTACTCGCTGTCTGCTATAAGTGGACTCTATTTATTATTTATAACCTCACATTTAAAAAGCACTTTGCAATCTATTTGACTCATATTTTATGAAGTTTTGACATGGTAGTCCTAATATAATAAATGAGATCATTGAACTATATGCCTAGCTTGCATAATCGTTAATGATGAAGAGATGCTTAGGCATTTGAAGTTAAAGTGGAATGAAACAAAATGAAAACAATAATAAGAGTGGGAATGCAATATGTATGTACAAACAAAGAACATAGAAGAAGTAATTCTGTCTATCAGAGAATCAGAAAACATGCTGTAATCATGGAGTAAGTATAAGTCTAGGAACAGGAATGTTTTGTGTGTAAGCTATCATAGTATATATGTATTTCATGTGTATGTATAAAATGGTATATGTTACTGTTCAATGTAAATATTGCTACTCCTTACTATTTTATTATGATGGAGAATACTAACAGATATGCCCAGTATAAATGTTTGACTCATCAGCTCACTATCTAATGTAAAAAATTAGAAAATAATTCAAAGTCAGTTTGATTTTTAATCAAGTTCTAAAATTCTTTAATTTTATTCTCAAAACAATCACGTAAACTTTTATTTTTATTTTATTTTTCATCTTTCCTTATTTTTATATTTTGCTTATTATAACTAAAATGTTATTTTAATTTATTTTTTATTGTCTCAATTCGAGATATTGACATAATAGTTTCAGATTTGCAACATAATGATTCAATGTATATATACATTTCAAAATGATCACCACGTAAGTCTAGTTAACAGTTAACATTCATCGATACACGTAGTTACAAAATTTTCTTATGATGAGAAATTTTAAGATCTATTCTCTTAGCACCTTTAAAATATAAAACACAGTATTATTAACTATAGTCACCATTATGTTACATTACATACCTAGGATACTACATGCTGCTTGTATTCTATAGCATGGAAACTTTGGAGTGAAATTTAGTTTCACAAATTAAAAGCCAATTGGTCACTAGACACTGGGCTGAGGGCTATGCTTTTTCTAGGATGACCAACTATCATAATTTACCCAGAACTGAGGGGTTTTTGAGGACATAGAATGTTCAGTGCTAAATCTAGGTCACTCCAGGAAATACCAGAAAGGTTGGTCATCCTAATTATGAACTTGCTTTTCATCTCTAAATGTGAAAATAGACATTGAACAAGATAAGAGTAATCTGCTTAGTTGTTATTTATCTGGCAAATACAGTATGGCGGGCCCCCACATCAGAAAAAATGGATATTAACAAGAAAAACAAAAGCATATGACTTATGATAAAATATTACGGAATAGGGAAAGGTAATATGTTGACATATAGGATTTCTGAAGAAACAGGCAAAAAGAAAACATGCTAGAAAACTTAGGGGGGGTTATACAAATAAAATGTAGAAATCTGGATTCATGTCAAACATGATTAAAATTCAGAAGAGGATACAATATATCAGATAAGACAGAAATGATTTGAAGAGGCAATGACTTGAGATGCAGAGTATAAATTGAGATTTTAAACAGTAAATATAAGAGATATTTTAAGAAGAGTGTACTAGTTCTAAGAAATTAAAAAATAAAATAGTATTGGTAGCTAAAAAGAGCAGCATCTACAAAATAGGAAAATAAACTAATAATGTGAAGGGAAAACAAGATTTTCTAAAATATAGAATTAAAAAAAAAACTGTAAGAGATGAGAGAATATGACAGTCAAGGAAGAAAAATGGCTAAAATCCAATCCAAAGATTATTGTCATTAGAGAGCAGGGAACAAAATAAAGAAACTGAAATAAAACAATGTTTATAGAAAGAATCACAGCAATGTTTATAGAAACTTCTGAGTTAAAATGATCCTTAATATACAGAATAATGCATTCATTTTGTTCAAGGAAAAAAAATCATACCTGTAAGCATCTTGGAAAATTATCAAATTGCATTTTTTTAGTATGAAACATTCAGATATACAGAAAAGTTGTAAGAATAATAAAATGGAATATGGATACATTTTATCTGAACTCCTCAGTTATCATTTTGCTATAGCTGGTTTTTACATGTAAAAGGATGTGTGTGAATGTGTGTATGTGCATGCATGTACTTATAGCTACACAAGAATTCAGGTGGAAAAATATTTTATTACAGAGGAACAAAAAACCAGTTGGCTTCAAAAGTCTCTTGTGAATCAAATTGCCAGAAGACAAGGGAACAATGTTTGTAGCGTTTGAGGAGGAAAAGAATATAGTCCAATTATTTTATGCCCAACTCAGTGCTCTTTAATGAATGCAGAGAAGAGAATAACATTTTTATGTAGTTAGTATATCAAAAAATATATCATCTTTGTGCCCATTAAAAAGTAACAAAATTTGTTTAAAAATGTATATTAGCTAATTTGAGAGATAAATCATATTAAAAATTCAATAAAACTTAGATGGGAAAATGGACTGAGATAAGCATTGGAATGAGACATATGTGTGGCTAGCTCTGATCTAAATCTGTTAAAATCATTCTTTAAAGAGAACATAAGTTTTAATAATAATGATTACATTTTGTAGGTAAGGTTTTGTAAAGTATTAAAGTCTATTAGTAAAGAGATTGAATAAAAAATTCAAGAGAATTCAACATACTATATTGTGTTATATAGGAGAATAAGAAGATGTAACTTTATTAATTTTCATAAAATAAAAATAGAACTTGAATTCATAGAAAGTAATTAAAAACATAAATGACCAAAATGATTAAAACGTGAAAGAAAACACAAAATAAACAAATGTAGATCTCTAAGACAATGAGTCTTCATTAAAAGGGAATGTTACCAAATAATTATACCAAAATTAGTAACTATCTTATATGCATAAACTATTAGAAAATATAACTACACTAGTCCCTTGATTTATGCAGATTACCTGTTCCACGTGTCTTTTTTTTAATGCATAAAGAGTTTATCAATACAAAAAAAAAAAAAAACTAAAAAATTAGGCCAATATAAGTCATTAAAATATTTATTTCACATGTTTTCACAAAATAATGCTAATGAAAATTTAGAAAAAAATAAAATAAATTTTATTCACTGTTGGTATCTGTATTGTAATCTAAAGCAATCAACCTGTCTTTTTAATTGGCACAAAGTCATTACCATTATCGCTTGAAATATTCGAAAGTACTACTTTGGTTTCATTATTTATGTTTATATTTTAAGATGATCTTTTTCCAACCCCATCTTTTGCTAAATTTCATAAATTCTTTGATATTCAAAGCACAATTTTTAAAAATCTTTTCAAAATTTTAAAGCTTATTGGATGTTTGGATCAATATCTAGAACAGCAATTTCCAGTTTTGTGGCCAATCGAAGAGCTTTGTAAATATTTTCAGCAGTAAATGAAACTTGGTCAAGTGCACTGTCATATTCATTGACAGGATGGACTTCAGATATTAAGTGAATTAATTCATTATCAGTTAATTCGTGATCAAACAGTAATTTGCTAGTATCTACATTCAAATTGTCAGAACCTTCTTCTTGAAATTTATTTAATAAATTAATAGTGCCAGTTCATCTCTCTTCAGTTGTTGGAACCATATTCTCTGGTACAACCACTCCTGGCCATATAGCTTTCCAGCAACCATTTAAAGTTGACGGCTTTACATCGTTCAAAGCTAAAGCAATATTCTTGATATAACTTAAAATTGTGTACTATATTTATTCCAGGCTTCTGTATCTGTAAGTGATTTATTATCTTCAAGTTTATTAAAAATATCTTTAAAATTTTGTATAATGTAATTAATCTTAAAGGCGGAAATAATGCCTTGATCTAAGATTGGATCAAGGTAGTTGTATTTGGTAGCAAATATACATCTCTTATAATCGAATGTTCTAAATTGTATGGATGACCAGGTACATTATCTAAAAGCAAAAGTATTTTAAAAGGAGGACATTTTACTTTATATAATTTTCAACTTCTCCAGCAAAACATTTTAAAACCAATCCTGAAAAATGTCATCATGATTTTTTATTTGTCATCCAATGAATGGGAAGATCATTAATAATTTTGTCAGTATTAGTTCTTGTATGTTACTAAGTTAAGCTATTATTTTTAGAAAGAATAATCGCCAATAATGGAAATGAAAAAGAAAGAAACGCATAAAATGAGACTGCATAAATGTAAACTGTGTATAACAAATCTGCACAAAAAATACAATGTAAATCGAGGGACAGGTGTAGTTACAAAATAGTCATGATGATCTAAATAAAGTACAGCATAGGGAATATAGTCAATAATATTTTAATTGCCATGTATATTGCCAGGTGGGTACTAGACTAATCCGGAGGATCACATGATAAAAAAGAAAAATATATATATAATGAAAACAAAAAAAGTTTCATTCAAAATAGAAATGAATGCACAAAGTCGCTAAGGACACCATCCAGAATATAATATGAAGGTCTAATAAGTACATGTAATCTTCCAGAAATGTAATAAGTACTAGGAATAGAGTTGTGAGAGTTTATAATTAAATGAGAAAAGATAAATTGAAGGAAAACTCTAGAGTGATGAGTGTTAGAGAAGAGAAAACACAGAGTATTAAGTTAGCATGTGGCCTTGAACAATGAGAAGGAAATAGCTGGGTAGCTGGTGAAAGTATATTGATCAGAGAGGACTGAACAAGGTAAAAAAGCACAGATGCAAGAAAGGGAAAGGCCATTTGAAGTACTGAAAAACTACCAATATGGCTAGCGAGTGTTCTCACACTTTGTCTTCAGAAAATAACTTTAAGAAATGTGGGATGTATATAGCCCTCCAATAGTTTTCCATTTCCAAAGTAATAAAATAGTTTTCCATTTCCAAAGTAATAAATATTAAAATTATCTTAATATCCTTTTCCTGTTTAGTACTCCTTTGTTAATAATGATATTTGAGTCTTTAATTAAGGTATCCATATTTAATTTTATTATGCTTAACTTGAGCAGTGGATTAAATTTCCATATTATATTTTCTTTTTGCTGAGTTGAAGACAAATCTTATGTCAGTAATGCCCATTAATTTGTAAAGAAACTGAATGAACTAATCATATGTGAATAAAATTTTTGAATAAAAATTTATATATAAAGAAATTCTACAAACTTTAAGAAAGAAAATCCAGTTACTCACCAAATATAGAATCATTTTGGTATTATTTGCAACAAATAATTAATAAAAATGGGTGATAAGTGATTTCAGAATTCTAGGGAGAGTGGTTTTTGCACTAGAAAGCGACATTCACACAAAATAACATTTAAGATTTTTAAAAATTTTTGAAGGACTTAGTATAATAAATTATTTATTTTATTAGGAAATGATTGTAGAAATAAGAATAAAAGTTATCAACTTCACTAATGGACTAAAGGCCTAAATGTAAAAATTAAAATCATCAAACTACTACAAAAATATTATGTTGAAAGTCTTTTCTAAGCATAGCATAAAATCCAGAGAACCCAAATAAACACAACTGTCAAATTTGACATAATAAAAATATAAATGATTTATATGTAAAAAGATAGTATAAACTGTTGAGAAGATAAACTATGATATAAAAATATTATAGGACAAGCTATTAAAATTTTAATATGTAAGGACTGTTTCAAACCCATAAAATAAAGATAAAAATTCTAATACAGTTCTTTATAGGAATATATCTTTCCTATACTCTTCTTACATAGATTTAAAAATCTATCCAACATTTCTTAGTTTTTCATGTATTTGATATTTGGTTTTTCTTATTATACCTCTTAAAAGTCCCTTTATTTGGTATTTAAATGTACATATTAGAATATCTTTCTGTAGTGTCTATCATTGCAACGCTTTACTGAGACAACCTCACTGAAAATGGTGAGGAAAAGGGATGACCCAAGTAATTTGAAAAATTACTGTAGTCTGTACAACTAAAGACAGAACTGTACATATGCAATAAACCCCAGTTGATAAAATTGTTTCTCATAGATCATGGGTGAGCAATTCTGAACCCCCTATACATGTATACTGGAATTTAACAATTAAGTAACTGGATGTTGGATGGTAGAAACCTGTTGGAGTGGACATTTTCAGACAAGAAAGGAAGATGAACCATGTGGTAATAATCAAAGTTGGTGACATTAGTGTGTACTTAGATTTACTTCAGTTCAGATATAGATTATTATACTTAGAAAAATTTATAGGAGTGTGTGTGTGTGTGTGTGTGTATGTGTATATGTAGGTTAGTATACACACATATATCTCTGCTCTGTCAGCTTAGAGGACTAAGAAGCAATGACACACAGTGATAATGATCACACTTAGCACCTAGAATTTTGTTTGTAATTTCATTCTTTAGGAAAAGAATCCCAGGCTTTTGGTGAAATGACTGATTCTAGGACTAGGAAAGAAACATACAAAATGAACTTAGCACATCTTACAGTACTGGAAAGTAAGGAAGCAACAAGAGGATGTATTAGCCAACAGAAAGAGCTCTCCATAAACAGAGTTGAACAAATTTGAGAAAAAGTAGTATTAGATTATAAACCAAACAATAAAGTAAATATTCATGAGTTCATACTCTTATAAATAAATGATTAAGCCAATAAATAAATAGGATAGAATACTAGACAAATCTCCCATGCAGAATTCTAAATAATTTATGTTGATAATCTGCTTTAAGGGGATAAATGTAACTCCCCACTCTAAACATGCACTTTGCATAGAGGCTTTCTTCCAAGAGTATGTTATGGAAAGAAAGTGGGGGAAAAAAGGTATTTTCAGTGAAAAAAAAAAAAAAAAACGGGCAAAAATTATCTCAAATCAGATAATCAAGTTTAAAATTAACTTTTTAAGTCATATTGATAGCATGTATACTTGACATGATGAGAATGGAAATTTACTTTTGTGTTCTTCCTCCCCAAAACTTATAACTCCAATCCAGTCATGAGAAAAGCATTGGCCAGTTACCATCTGAGGAACATTCTACAAGGTAACTGAGTAACAATCCTCAAAACTGTCAAGGTCATCAAATAAGAAAGTTGTGAGATATTGTCACAGTCAAGAGAAGCCTAAGGTGACATGACTACTAAATATAATGTGGTCATAAAACAGAATAAATACATTAGGAATAAACTGAAGAAAGCTGATTACAAATTGGACTTTTGTTAGTAATAGTATACAATTATTGGTTCACTAATTATGACAAATATACCATACTAATATAAAATGTTAATAATAAGGAAAACTGAGTGTGGGGTACCCAGGGCTCTGTATTGTACATCGTTTTTATAAAGTTGAAACTGTTCTAAAATAAGGTTTTCTTAAGATAGTCTTTCTAATAAATTTTTCTGAACTGGTTATCCTTGCCTTAAAAAATCAAATATTACACCAAAAAAAAAAAAAATTAAAAGAATGATGTGAAATGAATCATAGAACTTAAAGAGCTAGGGATATGAATTTTCTAGAGTAAAAATGAGTGAAGATATTTATTACTTTAGATTAAGCAAATATTTCCTTAAAAGGACATAAATCATAAGCTTTAAAAAATTAATAAGACAATCAAAATTAAAACTTTTATTGTTTGAAATAACTCAATAAAGACAAAAAGTCAAACCATCCACATTAACAAAATATTTACAAAATATATAAATAATAAAAGACATATATCCAGAATACAATTTACTCTTAAGATGATATAATAAGAAGACAAAAATATTCACTAAAAAAGGGCAAATGACTTGAACAAACACTTTAAAATTAAAGATATTCACATGGCAAATAAGCAAATGACAAATTTGTAACACCATCATTCATTAGAAAAATGCAAATTATCATTTCAAACCCAGTAGAATTTCTGGAATTATAAAAAGACTGACAATACCAAGTGCGAATATATGGAGTCATTGAAAATATTATACATCAGGGGGCATACACTATGAAACTGCTACTTTGGAAAACCATTTTTCTGTTTCTTATAAAGTTAAGCATACTATTATCATATAACCTAGATATCTTTCTTCTAGCTATTTACTCAATAGAATAAAAACATATGTTCACATAAAGAATTGCTATGTTCATAGCAGCTTTACTCGTAATAACCCAAAACTGGAAACAGCCACTAACATCTACCAACTGAAGAATGAATAAACAAATTGTTATACTCTATGATAAAATAGATGAAATAGTACTCAGAAATAAAAAGAATAAATTTCTATTAGACAACGTAAGTAAATTTTAATAGCGTTATGTTAAATGAAAAAAACCAGATACAAACGGCTACATTCTATGTTCCATTTGTAAGAAACTCGAGAAAAGGCAAAGCTACAGTGTTCAAAAAAAGCAGATGAATATTTGCCTGGGGCTGAGGACAAAGGAAGGAGACTGACTGAAAAGAAACATGAGAAAATTTTGATGAGATGATAGAAATGTCATAACATCATGATAGTGGTTATTGTTTATTAAATACATTTATCAAAGCTCACGGAATCATACACTTAAAATAGTGATTTTATATATAAATTATACCTTAATAAAGCTGATAAAATATGTAAAACTTATTTTCATGTTAAATTATTACTGTTTAATTGTAAACATCTAACTGCTTCTTTTGACTGGAATGGCCTGTTTACATCTTACTTTTATCTTATTGAATCTTAGGACTTTTTCAATTTTGTTTATTATAGTCATGTAACTTGGCTACTGGCACTCAATTTCTTACTTATTTCAATGAAGATTACAATTAATGAAATCAATTCAATCATTTATTTCAATTACACTGCCTTATTCATCAAGAAAGATAGTCTGTGTAATATACTACATGAATTAAAATCACATTTTTATTTGATTTAAAATATAATTTATATTATTTGTAGCCACATCATAATATTGACTAATGTATTTACAAATTATGAAAATACACTCAAAATATTCAATTTTAAAACCAGAATTCAGAAACACAATAAAATTTGTTTTTTAATCTATTCATTCTTTTAGCTATTTTCGATTGTTCTTTTACACAATATACTTTTAGACTTAGTCAATAGAGTTACCTTAAAACAATTAATGGACTTTTCCAGAAATATCTTGAAACCATGAGAAACCATGTTCTTTGGATAAATTTCTATTATTTTGTGTTTTATATATACATATATAAAACCATGGATTAGAGGTATAGTTTTCCTTTCAGAAACATGACAGTCTGTGCAAATTCCATGTTATTAGCAGGCAATGCCACCGACGGATGCGTTCTTAGAATATGAGCATAACTCAAATTTGCTTTAGAAACCGCAGAGCTGGCTTGAATTGAAAGTAAAAGAACAGCCTGTTGTGTTCCTTTAAGCCTGTCCAACTTCATATTCAGTAGAATTCAGAATTGCATTAGTACTGATAATCATAACCTAGAATTATCTCTAAAGTCTTTAGTCAATTGATTGAACATATTTTCAAGGGATAACTATCTCAAATGTTATTATTCATTTAAGTTATAAGGAAATTGTAACTGAGAGAGCCTGAATGATTTGCCAGAGGCCATTAGGAGAAAGAGAGAGGGAAGAGGAGAGAGTGGGAGAGAGAGTGAGAGGGAATTCCGAGCAAGAATAGTGATAAATACTAGATTATACTAGATTTCCTGAACCCTCATCTGGTGTTCTTTACCTTTCACAACATTACTAATTAATACATGAGCGATTAGTGGGTCATGGATGAAAACTAGATACCCAAGAGTGAATGCTGAAAACAGAGAGAAAATTTTTCATGTTGTGTTTCTATAAGACTAAATCATTAGGCTTTCCATACTGGTAAACTGTTAACATATGTGAAACAAAAACACATATGTAATATAAAAATATAATTCATTAATGAAATTAATTTTTTTATTTATGATAAAAATTAAAAGATTTCATAATAAAAAGGGAATAGTTAGTTCTCCTTATGAGTTGTATTGCCTAAGCCATGTGTGGTGTTCATAAAAATACAACTAATGTTTCTGTCTGTGAGAAGCACAATACTGAAGATCCCACCTGCTGCCCCTCTGACCCTCCCACCATGGTCACACCAAGGTCATACTCCTCCCAGGTAGCTCCCAGCCAGTAAGCAAACGTGGTGAGGCACTGATAAGGCAGGCCCATTATGGCGAGATGTGGAACTCCTTTATCAGGAGACATAGCCTAATGATTTCCCAACATCTTTGCTGTAGTAATAGGCTCCTTCAATACAATCATTCTAATTCCTCTTTCTCCTTCCACAGTAGTCAGATTATCAACAGGGTGTGAAGGCACCTTTTTCTGTCCCTCCCCATTAAATCTATTTCATGCCTAATTCCATTTTGGCATCTCTTCTTAAAGGCATGAACTTAAACACGTTTGCTCTTAATAGTTTTATCTTAAATTTTTATATGTGTAAAATATTAAAAAAGTTTTGTTTTTCTGATTGAATAGAATTTCAGTATTAATTCTCAAAGAAGGCACTTTGAACGCACTATTCAAATACACTACACATATTTTCATTTAATCTGACACATTATTTCCTGAATAAAGAAAAACAAAAAACACTAAGTAAATTATGAAATGCCAGCAATTGTAAAATGTATCTTGATTACAGAAATATAAAAATCTGAGTTTTAAAATTAGTGAAAATGATCACTATCTTTTCCATTATAAATAAATATTTTTCAATATAAGTACCATGTAGAATATCCTTAATTTCGCATAGCTGATGAATAGCCCTTTTTTGTCTTGAAAAATGTACATTAATAAAACATTTGCTCACACATTTAGTTGTAGATAAGAAGAAACATAACAGTCTAATCATACATATGCTACATCTAGTTTAGTACAAACGCCTTTGAGAAAAAAATAAACCTCTGAAACTATAACTGGTAATTGAATTTTATAAAGTGCTTTTACAATTTTCAGAATAACTTTTCCAATTCATTAACTGACTTCCACCAGAGTTCTAGGGATAAATGAGTGTTTTTGTCATCATTTTGTGGATAGAGAAATCGAAAAGTTAAGTAACTTCATAAGGTCATACAGAAAAACAACAAAGGTCAGGTGTGTGCAGTCCAAGATTTTGACCATTTGGCAGGACTGCTTTAAGAGTCTCCTTCTTATAAATGGCTTACATTATTTTTGCAAAAACTCATTTTTAAAGGTAATTAGCTATAGAAAACTATGCTGAAACAACTTTAAAAGTTTTACCAGTAACATAAACTTTTTTTTTTCTTTTCAGTTTTAAAGCTTTGAGAAAATTAAGAATGTTAGTTCAGGAAAAGTTTTCTGAAGTTTGAGTCTCTTGGCTTTTACTCATTTGTAAAATGTCGTACTGATTATTTAAACTTACTGGCTATATTTTTGACAGTTGTACTAGGGCAACACTTGAGAAAAATATTTAGTAACATTAACAAGATCTGGACAACCACTATGAAATTAAAACTTTGCGAATAGTGAAATTGCCACCAGAAAGCATCCACTCAACTGGTGTATAGCATATTTAAGTACATCATATATGTAGGCTGAGGGAATGTCATGGCAGCAGGTTTGATAGAAGCTAATTTCTCTTTTTATCTTTTTTGGTTTCTTTCATCATTTCTTTTATGTCAATTATTCTAAATATTACAATGGAGGATTTTTCATAACACTTTATAGAAAAGCTTATTTAAAATTTTTTTTATTCTCCCTGCTTTATCTTCTTAACTCCATTTTCTAAATTTCAGGAAATAATAATCTGTTCTTTCCTAGTTCATTTTCAAATATGTGTGGAAACAGTTCTTCAGCAAATGAATTCTATCGTTAAGATTGGATAAGAGTCAAACAGGACATGGTTGTCATTCCTTCAGCAGTTCTTTGGAAATCTCAGTCTTCTTATGACATTCACATGCTTACTTTCAATGCAATGGTATCTATTGTTTTGTTATTTAGTTTATTAATGAATAATTTATAATCACTGGTCCAATTACCAAATTTCCTGCCCTCTGTATAACTATATTTCAATTTAAAAAAGAATTAAAAATATATTATGTACTTACTATGTCCACAATGTTGTGTGAGGATTCTTACTTATATTTCTACTCTTTTACTGGAAATTTGCAAACTCAGTATAACATACTCTCCTTATATCATCTTCAAATCTGTTTTCTCCTATATAACATTGCAGTAGTGACATTATCCATACAGAAGCAGAAATTAGTGACTAAACTCTGACTCTCCCATCTTCCTAACCCTCCCATTTATAATCAATTACCTAAACACTTCAAATTTTGTGTTGTTGATAGTCATTAGATTAACATTTTCTACTCCCTCTTACTCGGCTTTTGCTTAGGGTCTTATTTCTGACCCAGACTTATGTAACAGGTTTTTAATTTATCCATCAAATGACTTCTGTAATATTTTTTCATTCTGTTACCAGATTAATCTTTTTTAAAAAAACAAAACCTGGCCATAGTTCTCTTTTAAAAAAATCTTTCAGTGCCTCATTTTTGACCATATAATTTTTAAGTTTCTTTTTTTATGTCTGAAAAATTCTGCTTATCGCTCATATCCTGCCTAAGCAATATGTAACTGTCAAATCTTATAGTTTTACAATACCCCAAAGTGTACTTTTTTCCAGAAATATATGTGTTTTTATACATAGATATCATTTTCTATGACTATGCTACTTGATGCCACAGCCTATGACTCACCTGTCAAAATCTGATATAATATTTTATTTCCAGTACTAAGCTGTAATATTTAAGTTGAGCATTCTAATTATTCCTCTTTGATATAGCCAAAATAGTAAATGTTAGCTGCTGTAATAGACATATTAAAACCTCAGTAGCTTAACAAGACAAAGTTTATTTCTCAATCTCACAAAGACCTCTCCTTCAAATAGACTCAGATTTCCAGGCTGCCTCTATATACTGTGGCTCTGGAATCTCCATTAAGGTCTTCTTGGTCATTACCAAAGAGAAAGAGAGAAGGAGGAGGGAAAATATCTTTTAAGTGATACATAGTCCATAAACAGGCATAGTCATATGGCTTCAAACTAACTGCAAGAACTATTCTAAAGCTATGGAAGCACATGGAAAATTGTCTACCATACTTGCTGATCTATCTCAATAAGACTTAATCATAATCCTATTTGTATTTCTTTACTTTGTCTGCGCTTGTATAATAACATGTATTATACTGTATTGCAACTGAGTGTTAACATTTTTCTCTCTTTCTCTCACTTGAATATTAGCTTCTTGACAGCAGAGGAATTTTCTATTTATTGTCTATACAGAATGACATAATAGCAAATAATAGGTGATTATGTTTTAAGAATGAACTAATACACGCTAATTTGATGTTTGAGTATGAGCAGAATCAAATGCACTGAGACAAATGTATTGAATGTGTGGGTAATAACTTGTATACTTTGAGGATAATGACTAGGTAGATAAATAGTACAGAGGATTTTTAATTCTCATATATGAAATCTGATGTGAAATTTTTGGTTTGTGTCAGTGTTCCTTGTTGCATGCTTATTATCTAAAACTCCAGTTAATGTATGAACATAACCTCTCAGAACAACTTGCACCACCATTTGGTAGAATTGCCATCATATGGGGCCATGATACCCCATATAAACATACATAGTAAGCACCTGCTTGGGGAAGAATGACATCTTTTTTTCATTATCAAAATTCTCAATATATTTTATTGCATTAACGGTGTATTATGTGCACCTCTACTGGAATTTTAAGCTTTGTTATTTGCTGTGTATAATACTGTCTTATATGTCAGAGAGGCCTCATTTTTTATTAATAGATTAGGTGTCTGGAAATCACAAAAAGATCTCCACTTGAATCATTGACCTTTCCCAGGGCATGTGAAAATAGAGAATGGTTGGCTTCATGAGCTTCCCTCTATGACACTACCAGCCAGCAGCTTTATATGTCCTGGCTATACCACATATGACAGTAAATTTTCTCTTTGTGGGGTGAAGAGCTTCATACTTCAGCATATCGTAATGTCATTATAGAGACAAATCACTGATTACTGCTGCCGTCACATTAGAAATGCATAGGGTTTGTGTATCATAAATTCTTTGGGGGGGGAATTCTTTGGACATATACATAATTTTAAGTTGCAAATACTGTCTCATAAACACTTTCGTCCTGTATTCTAGAGTGCCAGTGTTCGTATTTGAGGATGGCAGAAACTCAGTGGAATCTGTCAGCAGTGGCATGATTAATCTGCTAGAGGTATGTAATTCTGGGGACACACTCTTGGTAGGAGACCAATATGAGACTCCATCTGTGGTTTGAAAAGAGTCCCATGAACTGGAGTTAGGCTACTGGCAATGCAAGTGTTTAAATGAAGTATTTAAACTGTTGAAAGACAAGAGTTCTAAGGAGAGGATTTGGGAGAAAATAATTATCCTAGTTCTCCAGGAAAAGATATAATGGGACCACAGAGAACCACTCCACGGTTTAGGGTTTATATATCATCACATAAAAACTGGTTTCAGTAACAACTAGCTAGATTAGCAGAAAGTTAATATCTTTTTCTATCTTCGCTGATTGGCCAATATATGGAAGCCTTTGTACATCAACACCTTGAGAGAATAGAATGGAATCTCATAGTGTTCAGTTGACACCTATATCTTTAGCCATTACTCTCAAAATATGTAGGCAACATTAGAGTGTCTGTATTGAATTCAAGGTACAGATATTTAGCTTTAATGCCTGCCTTAGAATGGGCCTTCCTATTGACAAATTAAATCCTTAATCCAGACTTTTTACTCTATCACAGTAAGTACCCCTCTTTTTAGTGAAGGGTAGTCTTGACTACCTTTCCTTTTTCTACCAGAAGATATCAGTTGGAGATCTATAAATTCACTAAAGAGGTAAGCTATTGATACTCTTATTAGAATGCTCTTGATCATTCAAATCTCTTACCTCCACTCATAAGCGTTTGTGTTTGCCTAATAATAAATATTGAAGCATTATTATTTGCCTAAAGCATTATTATTTGCCATTTTTTCATGGGATGATGAATATCAGTTTGATTTACATTTATATCACTAAGAGCAATAATTCTAATGATTCTTCTAAAATAAACATCAGCAAAAAGTAACTTGGTTTTTCAATACAGAACACGGATCCCTATAAGGGACAGTATCAGGACAGAGAATACAAAATTTTCTAGCTATTTCAAAACACACACATACAAAAATGATTATGGAGAATTACACCATTACAAAATGCCTGAAGAAGCGAGTCAGGGAAATGCTATTGCAATATTCAGTCTATAATTTTAGTCCAAGGCTCAGCAATCTCCTGTTGCCAACATCTGGGCTACTGCAACTGTTGCTTGGCAGCAGGTTACCAGATACTGGAATACTGGGTCCATCAAAGTAACTGCTACTAAATACATCTCCAAGGACACTCTCCAAAACAGAAATATTTTACCTGTCTTCTAAAACTAACCTGAGTTTATCAATTGCAAGAACTAAAACCATATCTAGAACTTTAATTCTAAGGAACAATGGGAAAATAGATTTTAAGTTCTCCAACTCTTTAGTTTCAAGAAAGAATGGAAAAGTAATTTTTAAAAAAGTTTTTCAGCCAGTGTTGGAAAGAAGGGCACTGTGCTAAGTGCCAAACTAGTACATTTAGCCCAGGCAGGTAAACTATACAGAAATGAAAAGGATCAAGTACAAGAATAGTAAGAGATGTGAAAGATTATTTTAAATTGAAGAAAGCACATCCTATCTAAAAAGAAATTCAAATTAAAAAAACTAAAAATTTATACATTTATATAAAAGTTTCCATTTTTAAGTATATATTGAATGATATTTAAAAAAATAAATCAAGTAGATCTGGCTCAAGAACTTCTGTTTTGTTGCCTATGACTTTCATGTATTTATAATGGATTTATTAGCAACAGATTAAAAAAATAGTTGTTACAGATTTTTATGTTCATGATTAAGAAACTTCATTTAAGGTATGTTTATTGCTGATGTGGATCTAAATGAAAATATATACTCTTTTCCCCATCTTGCTTTATTTAACACTGTATAATAATTTCTTTAAAATTATTGTAATACATTATGGGCTTTTCTCGACATGAAGAATAAACAAAAAAATAACTAAACTTTCTCTATCTGATTTTTTTCTCAATACAAATATATATCACATTATGTAACTAGTTGCATTCGTAGAAAGAATAACATCTGAAAACCAAGAAAAACTCAGTGAAAAGATATCACAGAAATAGCCTCACAAACTTTACTCTAAACTATTGTGAAATGTTTGACCTGACTGGCTAAAGTATGTAACAAGATGATCTTTCTTCTTATTCTAATATCCAAACTGCCTTTGGAGATTATCAACTGCCGTGTCATGGATTTTCAGGAAAAACATGACTCATGTTGTGAATGTAATTAGAACCAGTGACCAAAACACATGTTTTAAAAGTATATTCCATTACAGAATTTCTGAACCATTCCACTCCTCCAAGGATTTTGTTAATTGGGTCTATATGTTTCTGACTGCCCTTTTTAAAAAATATATCTGTTAATAATGACAAATGTAATATCTATCAATTTCTTTGGAACAGATAAAGCTTTACAGTCCTGTTGGAACAACAGTAATTTTTAGTTTTATACTAGGGCTTGGATTTTGAGCCAAACACAGCCTTTTGGCTCTCATTTCTATACTCTTCTAACCTACAAAAATTTGAAACACCTATCAGATAATGGATTTTTTTTTTACTGGAAGACATATGCTGACTTTGCCTTTTTTGATGCTGACATTGAATCCACCCTTCCTTTTACTTAGGGCAACAAAAAATTAATTAAAGACTTAAAATAAACAAAAAACATTGTAACAATATTAATGATTATAGTAGGATCATTAAATATTTGAAAGGAACTAAAAAATATACACATCAATTTATTTGTTTATTCATACATATATTCCTCTCTATATCCTTTGTGGCAAAATCTGGGTCTCTTTGTGGGCAAGGCCTTCCATATGGCTAAATAACTATATAATTTAATATCCAAATAGGGACATTTTTGAGAATGAAATGGGATTCTATTTCTGATTATACCAAGACAACAGGAGTGAACTGGATTTAGTCCCAGCAAACTTGGACATAAGCATCCCTACATATCATTAATGTCAGGGTAATGATAACATCCATCCTTCCTTCCAAGCAGACCTCACAATAGGCTTATCTGTACTCGGCGGTATAGAGGTACATTTTTGTGTCCTCCTGAATAGATTTTCAACGCTTTCCCAAACTCCAATAAATACCACTGAGAAAGTTGATATGCTCTGTCTTCATTATGCTGAAATGTAAATGTGATCATCAGCTCCTATCCTGAGAACATTTCTTGAGAGAATATCTAAAGCTTGGGTAAGCAAGAGAGGTGAAATGTGCAGAAAGTAGGGGCTGGTGAACTGAAAACAAACTTTATTACTTCAGTATATCTGGATTTACTGTATCTGAGACTTCAACAATTAAAATGCACATGGAAAACACAGGTCAAATGAAAGACTGAAAAAAAATGTGGATGGATTGAGCCAAATTTATTACCGTTGCCAAGAAAACAAATGAAAATCCATATACTTCTGATGTCTTGTCAAAAAGTCAACTTCACATACATGACGTGATATCATGATGCTATGGATATTATATTTATGTTAGTTCCCATTACTTACTGGCAAATTGGCCATTATCATCATGAGTCAAAACAATTCTCATATGACAACAAAACAGAATACTCTGTTTTGTGCAGGTTGAATTAAGTTAAAAGCTTAAAGATATTACAGCACTTAGCACTAATATAAAACTGTATACTTTTGTGAGAACAAGGTTATGTTTTCATACTGCTCAGAGAAGCCAAATGGTAATGTGGTCCATCTGGAAACTACAAGTGTAAACTTCTATGCATTTTACTGATAGAAAATGGATTGCAGGATATTGGTTAAAATTAGTTAAACCTTCATAAAGCCTCTCCAATACTATATTTATAGTACCCAAACATACGGTGACAAGCACCATATTTCATCTGTTCACAGAACCTTCTGTTAATGGGTTTCTAAATTGATTACAAAAGCAGATCCTATAACTGATTTATAATGATCCTTTCAAATATATTATGTTTATGAATATTAACATAACCTTTTTATCAAAGCAATAACTACATTAGTTTTTATAACTGTCAAATGTAGCACATGTAGTCAAATATTTGAGGAACGTGTTAAGATAAAAATTTCCTATTGAAAAATGATATATGGCATTTTAAACAAGCTTAAGGAAACTCCAGGTATAAATTATTTCTTTAAAAAGGTGAGTATTTCTACAAGTCTAACTGCTAGAGTATATAGAATTATTTTCTGATAAAGAGTTATTATCTATACTGCCTACTACCAATTGAAATATTTAAAATATTGACTATTCTCTTGCTAATTAGATATTAGTGTCTAGAATAAAGAAAATTGCATACCACTACTTTAATAAAAGTACTTTAGTATTATATGTAAGAACAAATTACATCCAATCTATTTATCATATCTATCTATCATCTATCTAAAACCTTATCTGTTATTTATGAGGACATTTGGTCCATATATAATTTTTGCAAGATTATCCTTAACATAAGAAGCAATGTTGACATACAAATAGTTTCTATTTTTATTGTTTCACACTAAAAATGTAGATAATGTAAAAAAATTCAAAGTATTTTCTGAACCCTTAAGTATTCTTCTTTATCTTGGCCAAGGAGAGTTAATTTCTTCTTTCCTTTTACTCAAATGCTCTCTGTGCATATCCATACAAAGAATATCCTACCGTTTTACAGCCAGTAATGCTAACCTGATTAGACTATGAACTTATTGAGAGCAAGAACTGCCTTCCTTTTACTCTCTTGACTATCTTAGCCCAGTATAGCACATGCTAGATACTTAATAAAACATTTTTAAATTTTAAACTCTTTTTTTACTATCTTGAAATATGCAGAAATATTGCAAAGATAGTCAGAGATTTCTGTACACCTTCCACTTGACTTTCTCTAATGTTAACATAATATATACCATGGTGCTTAGGTCAATACTAAGCCATTAACCTTGGTAACACTATTAACTAAACTAAAGACTTTATTTTAATTTTACAAGTTTTCCTAGTAATGTATTTTTTTTCCATTCCAGGATCTAATCCAGGATGTGACATGGCAGTTAGTCATGTCTCTTTAGTCTCCTCAGATCTATGATAATTTCTGTCTTATTTTTTTTAGTGACCTTGACAAAGAATACTGCTTAAGTAAACAAATGAATTACTTTATTAAAAACCTACCAGTCTACCTTCTTATGTGTTTATATAGAGAGCTGTGTGATGTAAAATATGTGCTCATTCTATAATTGCATTATAATTGTTCACTTAAAATTTCTGATGTATATTATGTAATATGACTTAAATATTGATAAAAAAAGTTTAAGTTAAAATTTTTATTCTGATTGTATGTTTGATATGTGAAAATTATTTCCAAAGATAAATATTCATGGACTTCTTTGAGGAATAAGAATTAAGACTCAATAAACATACTATGCTGGTGAGACTGAGGCAGAATGATTAAGAGCTTCTACTTTGGATTCAAAGAGACTTGGATTTTGTTACAGACATGTTTGTTTGCACACTATGTGGACTCTGATGAGTAACTTAATCTTTATGGAAATTAATGTCTTTAGCTAAGTAAAGATAATGTTACTCATCTCATAAGTTTGTTGTGAAGATTAAATAATATAATTAATGAACTTTATTAAATTAAAATTAGTCCTTAGTAAATATAATTAATAAACCTACAGAAAAAGCTAGTAAAAGAGATTAGGAGGAATGATCATTCAAGAATCTAGAAATAATATCTTATTAAAACTGAACAAAGTAGAAGAGATCTAATTAATAGATAGCAAATAAAAAGTTACATATACTTTCTCAAGAGGAAAACCAAGACAATTAATTCACTTGTTTTCTGTTGACATTTATATTTAATATTTAACAGAAAACTGTGTAAACTATAAAGTTTTAGAGCTTCTTTGTAAATTAATTTATTTCAATAAAGAACTGTATTTTAATGCAACATACGCTCATGGACTCTCCCACATGTTGTAACAGTCTGCTATGACACTGAGAACCTCAATAAAAAATGGGGTTTGCTACAATCTCAACCACTGGCTCATGTGCTTCAGGCACATTTGTCAGCAGATTTATCCACAGTAGAAAAGTCATATGTTTTGTTACATAAATTAAAAAGTATGTTATATTAGAGACGTTTTATGGAGAAAATTTCTTTTTCACAAAATAGAACAATTATTTTTTAAAATTGAAGTTTTTGTTTTGTTTTGTTTTGTTTTGTTTTTTCCATTGGCAGTTTAGATGAGTCTCAGATCCATTGTTCTGGCCTTTTTAATTTTCAGCAAAAAGTAAAGTCCCAGTTTCATGTATCAATTTTTTTGTTGGATTTTTTTCTTAACAAATTTAAACAAAATCTCAAGCGCGATTGATAAAAAGGACACAGTCAAATGAGGATAGAAAAAACAAGCCGAAAGTAGTAATATTCTGGCATTTTCATATTACTTATATATTTCAAAGATTTATAAAAATATTCTCATTTTATTTTCAACTAATCTGTGAAGTTAGAAGAATAACAATAAATTAAACATGTAATAGCAAAACTGAGCACAGACATAATAATTTATTAGTTTTGTTATTCAAGAATTTCCTGACAAAGCTGGTACAAAAACTCTGGTTCTCTTGAGTCATGATTCTTTCTTTATCCTTAGAACACATGAAGGAATCTTTTAGCAGAAATAAATCATCTGGAATGGTATAATTTCTTACTACTTGAACACACACAGAGGTATCACCAAAAGCCTTTTTTTTTTTTTCTTCCATAGGCAAAACTGATTCTCAAGAACAGCAAAGTATATGGATCAGATAATGAAAGACACTTCCAATACCAGCATTACCAAAAGAATGGGACATTTAGTCACATCTTGCTTAAGATCTTATGCAAAAAGATAAAACTGGAATTTTAATTGTGTTTTTTTTCATTACATAAATATTACAGGTTTCCTTCTAAAATCAGCTAAGCAAGCAATTAGTCAAGTATTTCTTAAAATAACAACCACAGCCACCACCACCACAACAAAATCTAATGAATAACCAGAATACTACTAAATGCCATAGGGTGTAAAAAAGAAGCATAGCCATAAAATCTTCTACAAGAGCATAGTTGGAGATATAAGACTAATATAAATGTAATACTGTTGTTGAATATGAAAAACTAACATATCCAATAAAATAGTATATTAATACAACTTTTAATATGTCCACACAAAATGATGTAAGAGATCAGAAAAAAACAAAGATCAATGAAAACATGAGAAGGCTTCTTGTTGGGATTTGAAGTAAGTCAGGTCTTAAGTCATCAAGATTTGAAAAGGCAGGGAAAGATGGGAAGGCATTCTAAGCTAAGGAAAGGGCATAAAGTATAATAACGAGGGTAAAAATTGGAAAATATGTGTTTAGGGATAAGTTAAAAGGATCTTAGAAACTTAGAGCTTGAAAGGACTGCAAACATCATAGTGCTCAATTTCCTGCTTTCTCAATTTGGGGTCCTAAGAATAAAAGAGCAGAGTGTTTTGCCGAAAAGACACCCAGCTTTTTAATGATTGAATTGGTACATGAATCTGGTCTCTTGATTTTCACAATCCAGTGTTCTTTTAAATAAACAAGTTAAATTCTACTAGTTTGCATTTAATTCAATATGAATGGAGCAATTAAAATTATAAACAGGAGATTGCCAAAGAGATGGCTGAAAAATATGTTGTAATTATTGTTAACCTGTGAGAGTTTCATCATGTTCGCTATCTTTCCACTTCTGGCAAGAGATAGTACCTCTGAAAACTAATGTGGCCTCTTGCAATTATCTGGCATGAAATGACCTCAATAGTGCCAGAAATATCAAGAATGAGACTGTACAGTAAAGTTTCCCCCCAACGTTTAATGTTAAGATTCAAACACAGTTTGTTTAAAACTCTGATGAGAATTTCAGATTTGGGAACTGTAATGCAAATGTGTTAGATGGTGATCATGTCACAAGGGCAGGAATAGGTTACAATATAATGTTGCAAATCTGATTCTTCTATTTTGATAAATAAAATATGTTTTTGGATTTAAACCTAGTCAGAAAATATTTTATACACTAATACGATTCATAGCAACTAATAGAAAGGCAAATAATAATTTTCATGATTTGATATTTTAGCATAATTCAAATTAAGTAAATGACTCAAATTAAATAAATTAATTATATAAATAATCAAATTCAATAAAACTTTGAGTTCAATGAATATTTTTTATTGAATATTTTCTATGTGCTAGGTACTTTCTTGGTGATCATGATACATCAATGAACAAATGATAAAAGGCTTGTCTTCATGAAATTCACTGGATGGTGGAAATTTACATTCCAGTGTATCTTCTATGTGCTAAGTGTCAAGTAGAGAGTATGAAAAGATGAAACAAAAATGACCCTCTATTTAGAAGCCCATTATTTTAAAAAAGAAGGCAGACATTAATGATTCCAAAACGATGGGGTTGACCTTCAATTGAAAAATATACTGTGTCAGATATAACACAGAGGAGTGAGTGAATAATTTTTAGACAGCAGACAGAAATAGTTCTGCTAAGACATGGGCTCTTTATGGGTTACAGAAAGCAGAAGTGAAGCTTACTAAAATAAAATTGAATACGTTAGTAATTGCCTAAAACCTGACAATTTAGGTATTGAAATAAAAGATTATTTAAAGAACAAGCAAAATTTCTTATAAAGTTATATGTACTTCTTGCTTCCTGTAAAATGGAATGTGAGTAAATTTTTTCCTCCTATGCAATCATAACAGTCACTATAATGAACTCTTTATAATTATGATTAATCAGATTTAATGAATGCAGATTAAGAATGTTTTTGCATTTCCATAATAAAATATAGTTCATCAAATACTTGTTAATGAGATGGATCTATTACCTTTAAAAATTTGAGTCTGTGGTTGATTATTGCTCATGAGTTCTACATTAAACTGAAGGCACTGAATGAAACTTACATACTATAATAGCACTAAATTCAGATGGAATCAGTCCTCACATTAGTTTATTAATTTTTCTTTAATCATTGGATATGCTAATTGAAATTTTATCCAGCCATACTAAAAAATAGCCCAAGAAACACTATATTAAAAAATTGTTAAATGTATACTGAAACCATATCCTCATTTACTTTAAAAAGTTGACTCAAACAACTGAAAATTTTCTTGCACTAAAAATGCAAGCTGATAAGTTATATCAATTCTGGCAGTTAAACATGTCTTAAAAATAATTTTGGAACTTTACAAATTCACTCAGTCTTTTGATTTATTTTAACTGGAAAGATTTTTTTTCCCTAATGAAAGACTCAAGATATCTAAATAAAAATAAAAGTATCCAGTGACCTTAGAAACCCCCCATGAAGATGGGGAAAAAATGCCTCATAAAAAAGAAAATAAAAGGAATAGACTTTTAGTATCAACTATGGGTAAACTCTATTTAAAATCATGCTAATCTATAATATCAGTTATAACTGCAGTTCTTAGTAGAAAGACAATAGAGTTCAGAGAATAAGTGTAACTGTTTTACGGAATGCTTGAGAAGCAAACCTCATCATATTAAGAATAGAAATTGAAAGACGACTTTGAAATAATTCATGAAATTAAGATAAGAAATTGAAAAAGCCTGAGTTTATCAAATTTGTGCGTGCTTAAAACAGTTGATGAAAATGTACAAAGCTGTAACACTACAGTGCATGTATTAAAGGAGACGAATCCAGGGGCTACCCAAGCATAGGCCTCTCCGAGGAAGGCCATTCCAACCCCATGTACCCATATACTCAGAGTTAAGAGCTAGACTAAGAGGAATGTAGATCCCAGAGAAGTAGAGTCAATCAAACCCTCAGGAACATGTTTTTCAGGTGTTGTTTTTCTTTCAAGAAATTCAGTGGGTTTTTTTATTTTGTTGTTGTTGTTGTTGTTGTTGTTGTTGTTGTTTTTCATATATTGGGAACTTCTGGGTAGAGTGATAGAAAGATTAGTTGGAAAAATAATTTGTTTTCCTACTTGATTAGATTGCATGTTGAAATCACTACAAATTTTAAATCACAGTTTAAGATTTTCCTTTCCATACTTAATTAGAATTGTCATATATTTATATTTTTACTTGAAATAGCTCTTATAAGAATTATATCCTTCCTTTGAAAAATGGATGATCTAATCTTTTTGGATTTCTATCATTCCTCACAGGAAGGCTTCAATGGACATGTCTGGGTTTGAAGCTCAGTGCTCCATATTAACAGTTGTGCATATTGGGTCAAATTGTTTCCTTTCTCTAGATAGTCTCCTCACTTATAAACTAGATTTTTGTGAGACTTAAACGAGATCATCTTCCTTAAGTACAATTAAATTTTCCTTATTAATTCAACGAAAATGAAGAGCAAATTTTAGATGCTCATCTGGTGCAGTAAAGGTTTGTTTTCTTTTATTTTTCTTTTTGAGACAGATGAAACCAAAAGTATTAAAAAGCAAAACAAAACATAAAATACAAATATCTTTTGTACACAATGCTACCTTGTGTATGAGTTATAGAAATGTAACACAAAAACTCTACCCTATAAATATTATAAACTATTAAGATATAACTTTAGAGATTATAAACTAGCTTAACATTTGTGGTACGTAATACAGATTTTAGTTAGTGGCATGCATTCTTACACACTGGAAACTTATCCTGGTAATATTATCTGGATTTTTGTATGAGATATGATTAGATAAATATACCAAGTAACCCATTTAACTTCCATCACTACACCTCCTAGGCTGAACTCTTAGAGAAGCCAACTTTATCCTTAACCACAGTGTGGTGAAGCTGTGTGGTGCCATGTACACAGTACTGTAGGAAGCAGTCTTTGGAGCTAGGATGTTCTAAGGAAGTTATACTGGCTAGCTATCTGGGGTATTATTTTGAACATTCAAGGGAGAGTTTACTAAATAGCACTCTAGTGATTGCTAAAATTCCTTCCAGTTCTAAAAATTCCATGATTCTATGATTCTGTAATTTAGCCAATAAAAACACTCTCCAAAAATTCATACAAGCCATTCAAGAAATAATACCACAAGGCCTGTCACGTTTGTGCTTCTGCTTTTTGGGTGGACCACTATTTATTTTTATAGTTTTCCTCTTTATAGACCTAAATAGGAGGGGAAGCTATCAAAATATTGTCATTATTATCAGTTCGTTATTTTTACAAGCTTGGAATTCATTTGGTGGAAAAATCATTAGATTTGTGCTAACTCTCGTTAGTTTGTGTTGGACCAAGGTTGATAAGTAAAATAAAATAACTAGAAACAAAACTTCTAAAAAGTTTTCAACATAATAAACCTTTATTTTCTTTTATTTTTAAAGGCATTTTCACAAACTGTGACAAGTTGGATTATTTTTTCTTTTTATGTTTGAAAATGCGGTAAAGGGAAATTCATGTAAGTGTATTTGTTTTCATGTTTTCAAAGCTATAGTTAACAACCAATCAAATGATGAAAAATTAAATATACTTAATCTTTGTTTATGTGACATCAGCTCCAACCTGTATTTATTACATTTTCAAGGCCTAAAAGTGTAATCAATTATCAAAGTTCATCGAATTTTTCATTTAATGGTAAAAATTGTTAAAAATTCTACATAACTTTTGAATTATCCCTGATAATTCATAATTATTCATGGAAAAAATTGATCTAAGGGATAGGAAAATTGTATATATATGTATTTTATGTATATATATTATCTATTATATATACAATATATGACTATTATGTATGTACATACATTCATATAAGATATAAAATATGTATACATTATATGTGTTATATATTATACTACATGCACATATATTATTAGTATATATGTCCACATAAGTAAAAGTTAAACTATAGAGAATTTTAGCAATTAATGCTCTTTAACATGTTTGGAAAATGATTTTTGCATATTGAAATTTACTTTCAAAACAGAAAAATTGAATAACTGACAAAAAAATCATAACCCTGAAATGAACCTATTTTATTTTAGGATTGAGAGATTTCTCAAGCAAATTTAAGATATAATCAACATAATTCACTCTCAGATTTCATCTTAGGCACAAAATCATAATGTTATCAATAGTCCCCACAGATGCCACAAAGACGTTTATACATTCTGAGTAACCAAGATTTAAATATTTTATGAATAAATATGTAAATTGAAGAATATAATACCAAAAGACAGTATGGCATTTTGTTATAGGTGGACATTTTGAATTTTATGAATACATCTCTGAAAATTTTAGAAGTGTCGCCTTTAAAATAAGGCATGTGTACATTATACTAAATATGTAGTGTTTATCTGAATTCTTTGTGAAGATACATGTGATAATTTTAAGAGAAAATTTTAAATGTATGTCATGAAAAGTAGTTGAGAAGCATTAATGCTGATCAAGGTTATTTCTGTTTGTTTTTTGATCATGTCATGTTAAAGTATCAGTTCAGACTACATCAGATTAGGACTCTAAAAACTGCTATAAGGGTCATCATTCTAGTACCTTTTATAGCACAAAAGGGCTTTAATCTTAGCATCCAGAAGGAATACTTTTTCTTGGGGAGTAAGAATGTGATAAGAAGCCTACACTAGGTATACTCATTCTTCTCTTCCTTTATTATTTAACGACTTGGATCATTTTTGGTGTGTTTCTTCCCAGTGATGTGGCTACTCATGTAGAATATGCCCTTTGGACAGAAGAGTTTAATTTACTGTGATTGAAATTCCAGGAAGAAAGATGGGATGTCATTCTTCATCTTCTCTGTTGTCAGTAGTAAATTTAAAAAGTTATATCGAGCTTTCTGTTGAATTATGTATCAAAGTGGTTTTCCTGTTCAGTCCAGCAGGAATCTGCTAAGGAGAATCACAACAGAATCCCAGAAATCGTTGCAGAGCATTTTGTGTCAAAATTAGTTTCTGTCATCCTGGAACCTATTTTGCCCAAGCTGATGACTGGTTAAGGCACAGATAGGGAAGCGGTGAAGAGATGCCTCAGAGACCAGTGGCATAGATTTCTTGCTTTTAGTCTTGATGTTAATGGGCTACACCTGTCCTCATTAACTTCCCTTTCTACACGGCTTGCTAAATTAAAAATATCTGGAATTTAACGACTAACTTTCCCCATCCCATTAGGGATGACCTGGGTCATTTTCAAAATGTAAAATTTTAATACATATGTTTCTAATTTCTTTACAGCTAATTCAGAGAAAGTTGCTGTCTCCAAGCAGTTTGGTGTCCAAGAATGCTACAGAAAGAAGTTAAAGGTCATCTATTCCCTCTCCTTTCGGTTTAGAATTCCTTTTTTTTCTCCACCCTTTCATTTCCCCTGGTGTAGTTTTAGTAGTCACAAGGTTTCTTTTATATCCCAGTGAGAGAATTCTATAATCTAATCATGTTGTGGTTTCCCTAAAATTTAACTTTAATTTCTCTGTGATTTCCTCTATATTCAATGAAGTATACAAAATTTATTATTATTTTCTTTATACCACTGTAAGCCACTCTTCCTCTTCTACAGGATACCAATATTATATAATTAGGAGAAAGCTCAGTAACAGTTTTTGACATTTTCTTTGCAACCTTTCAAATAATTCTTTTAATCATCAGTGGGTGCTGTTAGGCTGAAATATATGGTAGATTTTCAAGACTTTGATGCTTTTAAACTAAGTCTGTGTGAAAGGTCAGGAGTGAAGGGTGGGGATGACTAAATATAGTGTTAAGGTTGCAACTTCAGATATGCTCTGTAACACAGACAATATTTACACATACCTTCTTTACCTCAGGCTTTAGTAACCACTTCCTTTTAGCCACTCCGATCCATTCTATCAAGTCTACTGAGTCCATCGATGTTAATATTATATTATGATCCTTCATTAATATATTAATAAACAAAAACTCTTTTGAACTTTTCTTATAGCGTTGTTTGTATTCTGCCATTATATCATCAGCATTTTGTATGCATTTTTAAATCCCTTTTGCATGTATTATATCTCTATTTTTAGCTTATGATAAGACGTTGCCTTAACCGTATAAATTTTATTATTTTTTAAAGCTTACAAAAAGCATTGATGGACAGACAGATATTGTTTACATCTTTATTCATAACAATCCTGTCCAGTAGGGATATAACGATATTTTTCTTTACTACTTAATAAATGTGAGAAATGAGATTAAAACGAGGTTAAATGACTTGTAGAAGAAAATATTACTGGTGAGTAGCAGAACTATAGTTGACATCTAAGCCTTCTGATTCATAATTTAGTAATCATAATTATTGTCAACATTTCTTAAATGTTTGTCACAGGACAATGAGCTATGTAAAACTTTACATAACCAAAATATTCTTACTACTATATTATAGTGTTCTCCCCTTCCTCCAGTATCTAGTATAATGCCATTAAAAAGACAGAAATTCAATAAATAGTTTTAAGTTTGAATTTCTCCTTATTAGATCTGAGTCATTTTTTAGGTACTTCTATAGGCTTTCCTAAGAAGAAAATAACATAGCTATAAGGTTATTGGACAAAGTGAATGAACAATCTTTATAATTTCAGTCATCTAGTTGTATAAATGGTATGTAGGTGTACAAAATGAAGGTGCGTAACATATTGAGTATTAACTCAATCAGTTGTCACACTAGGTTCTAGCCACAAATGACTATTTGCTTATCTCCCAATTTCTCTTTCCGGGCTCTTCTGCCTTAATTGTAGTTCTGTTGAAGCCCACTGTTGTTTGTGGCTCTTTGGAAAAACAGTCTTTCCATATTTCTCCAAATGATTTCAGACCTAAACTATACTCTAATTATCTACTTGATTTTTTTGTGAATTTATCTTAGCCCAAGATCCTAAGCCCAGAACATCTTTTCACCTATCACTGCCCCCTACTTTCTCCCCCACTGCTTTCCACTCCATTGTCAGCTCAGTCACTTTTTCTTATTTCTTCAGTGTTTGTCCAGAATATTCTTTAATATTGAGCAAATTTTATTTTCCAGTTGTTACTTG
>NW_011888785.1:21095760-21097633 GCF_000151845.1 Pteropus vampyrus | reverse complement strand
CTCTGACGACACCTTGATTTTAGCCTCAGGAAACCTGTTTTGGCCTTCTGACCTGCAGAACTGTTAAGATATAATTTTTTCTTGTTTTAAGCTACTTGGTTTGTGGTTGTTTGTTACAGCAACAATAGGAAACTAAAAGATGTAGAACCACTTCTTCCTAATTGTTAAAATTTTAAAATATGAATTATGGAAAATGACCCCTTGGTGAAATAGTCCAAGAGTTCTCCTTCCCACGGGTGCTCTTAATAATTTTCACAAAGCCTGCCCTTTACTTGGTGGATGCACAGTGAATAGGTTTTAATCGTATTCGCATTGCAGAAGGAAGAGAGCTCTGAAGCAGGCTCTGGCACTCTGCCTGGACAGGGTAATTTCAGACAACTGGGGGTTATGGTTTTCATAGACCTAGATTATTGAAGTATATGGACTAGGGCATCATGGAGTTTTCAAGTAAAGACAAATTGAGTTTTGCTAAGTTCTCCATGATGTACTATAGGCATGAGCCCCCTGATTTCAGTTCCTTCATCTGTTAGTTGAATATATAATATCTCACTGTTCTTGTAAAATTAAACTATATAACACATGTGCAATTCCTTGCACAGAAACTGATGTATAATGAACATATTAAAATCAATATTTTGTTATACACATAGTCCTGGAACAGAGAATCCAGTATATTGTTACCTGGATACAAATGCCCTCGAAGAAGGAAAAAAAAAAAGGCAATTTTATTACAAAGTCTGTCTTTCTTGAGTTACTGATTACCAGAGTATTGGGGGAAAAGCCATGTTTTAGCCTCCTTTTACCACTCCAAAGATTTTTCTTTTTCTCTCTTTGTATATGAACAAAAGCAATACAGCGATATGTAGTATCATCTTCATTTATGTTCATTAAAATGAAAGTGAATTTGTAAAAGTATATATTTTTCTCTTTGGGAAAACAAACCAAATCAATCTTGATTTATAGGACAATTAAAGAGTACAATTAAGTATTTCAAGATGGTATTGCTTCAAGTTCTAATTTTTGGAAGCCAGTATTTTGATGTCAGTAATGACTAATTTAATCAGGAGTTTTCTTGCTGTTTACTTCAGTAAAATGCTTATTGGAATGATTCCCAGACACTGTCAATGGATTATCCAGCCTTTACAATAAGCAGTGTGTAATAAATATCTTTAATTTGACTCATCAGAGCACACATGTCCTAGCATAATTTCCATTGGGGGGGGGAAAAAAAAGCAGATGTCAGATCAATTCTTAGTTTTCTCTCTTCTCTTCTTATGTTCTCCAATGACACATCGAGTAACTCATGTTACAATCTGCAAAACAAACAATACTCATATTCCTCCAAAGATATTGATTTTCATTGCCTCTTATACTGAAAAAGGGTTAACTCACTTCTCTGATAAACCAAAATCCACGTCAGCCAAAAACTTTTATCCAAATCATTTAGCACTCTGGGGGATATCAGTGTAGTTTATTCAGTTGTTGGTTCTTTAATAGCCTTACAAGTTACCAATCGTATATTTTAAGTTGCCAAGTGTCTTCTAAAATTTTTTATAAAGTCCAAATAGAATACTTATTTATTACATAAAATTTTGCTCCTAATATTTGAACTTGTGAGATTTATTGCTTTTATCTACCTGGGATGTTGAAGAGAATAAATAAAATGCTAGATGAGAAAAGGAATGTGTAAACTGTAAAAATATAATTAGTGGTAGTAGCAGTGTTGTATCTTTGACATGTTTGAATGAATATTTAGATTGTATGTATATATGAAGCACAGCCTCACAAAAGAATGGAAAGTAAAGGTCATGGTCAAGAAATAATACTATTTTTAATCATAGCGAATGCATAATAATAATTAAATATCGTATGT
>NW_011888785.1:21093290-21095710 GCF_000151845.1 Pteropus vampyrus | reverse complement strand
ACAAATCTTAATTTAACATGATCTGAAAGGTCATAAATATGTGATTCTTTTATTTTCCCATGTCATTTATACATTTTTATATTAAGATCACTGCTTTCACTAGGTCATTAATCATGTTTTAATGCAATTGTTTTTAACTCTAAAAAAAGTGCTTTTTATGTTTCTGCTTATTATATTTCATTTAATTTTCTATGATAATGATTACAATACATAACAAAGTTAGTAAAAATTATTTCTATATAATACTCCTCACAGGTATTTACTTTACTTTGACCAAAATGCTTCTAAGGCTATCTTTCATAATTTGCAAATTATAAAAACTCATAAGGTGCCCTGCTCTTATTTATGCCCTTGTTACCAGTGTCCTATTCACACATTTTTTAAAGTAGTAAAAATTTAACTGCCTCGGTTTTTGGTAAGTGCTATGATATTACAGGTCCCTGGCACCCAAGTGTCTCAGAATTTTGTAACTTCATCCAAATCTTCCCTTGCAGAAGATCATAGTTTATCTACAAAAAAAATGACATGAGGAATTGTCTAGTCAGACCCTATTACTTTGAAGATGAGAGATGTGAGGTCCAGAAATACAAATTCACTGACTTGTCACACAATTTTAAGGCACCAGAATTGGAGCTGTCATTTCACGCTACTTCTAAAAGTCCCAGAAGCCTTATAAAGATGTCTGTGTTTGTCCTTATGCTCCTACCAGGGTCATTCACTGATTTGCAGTGCTTAGAATTCGGAGATAAGCAATTCGAGGTTTTGACCACATTTGACCTTTTGTCCCTACTACTACTTTTGATTTTCCATTGTTGTTTTTTAAGTGGTGTTGTGGTAGGCAGAACAATATTCCCTAAAAGGTGTCTACATCCTGATCCCTGGAATTTATGACTATATTGTGCTATATGGCAATGGGAAATTCAGGTTTCATATGAAAGTAAAATTGCAAATCATTTGACCTTCAATTAGGGAGAGTAGCCAGATTACCCAGGTGGGCCCAATGTAATCACAAGGGTACCACCAGATTACCACCAGATTACCACCAGATTACCCAGATGGGCCCAATGTAATCACAAACGCGAAAGTGGAGGCAGAAGAGTCAGTGTCAGAGAGATGAGATGTGCAAGTGTTGGTGGCCGTTGCTGACTGTGGAGGAGAAAAGCCACAATCCGAGAAATGCTGGCAGCCTCCAGAAAGGAACTCGGCTCTGACGACACCTTGATTTTAGCCTCAGGAAACCTGTTTTGGCCTTCTGACCTGCAGAACTGTTAAGATATAATTTTTTCTTGTTTTAAGCTACTTGGTTTGTTGTTGTTTGTTACAGCAACAATAGGAAACTAAAAGATGTAGAACCACTTCTTCCTAATTGTTAAAATTTTAAAATATGAATTATGGAAAATGACCCCTTGGTGAAATAGTCCAAGAGTTCTCCTTCCCACGGGTGCTCTTAATAATTTTCACAAAGCCTGCCCTTTACTTGGTGGATGCACAGTGAATAGGTTTTAATCGTATTCGCATTGCAGAAGGAAGAGAGCTCTGAAGCAGGCTCTGGCACTCTGCCTGGACAGGGTAATTTCAGACAACTGGGGGTTATGGTTTTCATAGACCTAGATTATTGAAGTATATGGACTAGGGCATCATGGAGTTTTCAAGTAAAGACAAATTGAGTTTTGCTAAGTTCTCCATGATGTACTATAGGCATGAGCCCCCTGATTTCAGTTCCTTCATCTGTTAGTTGAATATATAATATCTCACTGTTCTTGTAAAATTAAACTATATAACACATGTGCAATTCCTTGCACAGAAACTGATGTATAATGAACATATTAAAATCAATATTTTGTTATACACATAGTCCTGGAACAGAGAATCCAGTATATTGTTACCTGGATACAAATGCCCTCGAAGAAGGAAAAAAAAAAAGGCAATTTTATTACAAAGTCTGTCTTTCTTGAGTTACTGATTACCAGAGTATTGGGGGAAAAGCCATGTTTTAGCCTCCTTTTACCACTCCAAAGATTTTTCTTTTTCTCTCTTTGTATATGAACAAAAGCAATACAGCGATATGTAGTATCATCTTCATTTATGTTCATTAAAATGAAAGTGAATTTGTAAAAGTATATATTTTTCTCTTTGGGAAAACAAACCAAATCAATCTTGATTTATAGGACAATTAAAGAGTACAATTAAGTATTTCAAGATGGTATTGCTTCAAGTTCTAATTTTTGGAAGCCAGTATTTTGATGTCAGTAATGACTAATTTAATCAGGAGTTTTCTTGCTGTTTACTTCAGTAAAATGCTTATTGGAATGATTCCCAGACACTGTCAATGGATTATCCAGCCTTTACAATAAGCAGTGTGTAATAAATATCTTTAATTTGACTCATCAGAGCACACATGTCCTAGCATAATTTCCATT